>NC_068368.1:1776213-1856213 GCF_020536995.1 Dreissena polymorpha | reverse complement strand
CGGGATGCGTTTCAACAAAATAAAAAAATAAAATAAAAAGCAGCATCATAATGTGGCATAACACATTGAGTATGCATTTTTCGGAAATACAATTGATTTAACCGAATTTCATGAAATAAAAAAGTAGTATTCGTTTAATTATTTATGTAGCATTTTTGGCACATTTAAAAAGCGAATTAAAGACAAATAAGGACATATAATAACATCTGTAACACATGATATGAGAAAAAACTGCAGTTACTCAAGAAAATTGCTTGTCTAAAACTTCCTAATGCCATTGTCTTCACGACGCGTGGGTTGGAGTGTTGACATTAGTTTAAGCGTATCACTACTCAAGAAGTAATACAATGCGGAAGCACCATGTTAAAACGTTTGTGTGTTAGTTAATTTGGATTAAGTAACTTTAAAAAAAACTCATTACAGAACCATATCCTAATATTAATAAAGCAGAATCTACAATTGGTTTTTATGAACAAGATATCAATTTATCTCTTTGCCATCCCCGTTTTTTGCAGACTTAACAACACTTAATGACCAAATCACAACACATCTTTCTTTTAGTTATTAACCAAAATAAATATAAAACACGACAATGCATTATTCAAGAGAACAGCATGTAGTATGTCAAGAATAAATTGCTCACAACAACAGAAAGAGTTAATCAATACAAATTATCAAACACATTGTCACTATTGTAGTTCGCATTAAGTTTTATGAAAATTTATAGTAATGCAAAGGCTGACATGTTTCTTTGACTTTGGTAGCAAAACTATGTTTCAAACATTCTTTTCAGGACAATCTAGAGATCTTCAGTCGTTAATACAACTGTTTAATTGTTAATGCTTATTGCAATGAAGTATAAACGGTACTGTGTACTTCAGTAAATTCTAAATACATCGGTTAATAAGCTAGTTAATTTTGAAAATATATTACATGTCATACATACAATGCAGTAAAAAATATAGAGCCAAATGTCTTCGCGATACAATTCAGTTTTATTTTAATTGTAGAGGTATCGCATATCGCATACACAAATGTTTATAGTTCTTTGTCAGGTCTTCTATGTATTGCAATATGACATATATAAATTATTTTTACCGCTTTGACATTTTGTCTGAGGGATCATACACTGAGGGATCATACATTGCCTTATGACTGAAATGAACATACATAGCTTTCATTTCGTGAATTAGCTATTAAATGCACAGGCAATGAAAACCTCACCGAACGGTGAAGTAACTTATGTTTTCACGTTTAATACAATCTTATGCATACTGCATACCAGGTTGTGAGTTTTAAATTAAGCAGAATCTTTGTAATGTCATAGTGGTTTAATGCGTTATTTTTAGATTGTTACATGTCAAAGAAGTCCCCCGTGGCTAATGTAATTTAATTTGCAGTAAACGACATGTAATATATCTTTGAAATCAATCGTCAGTGTCAATGCCCGAGTGGTTAAACTAGAGGAGGGGGGCAAGTTGCGTTTAAAGAGAACAATTCTGGTTCAAATATTCTAGAACAAAACAAATGCTTTAATCTTTAAATTTAAATATGTTTATAATGCTTTTCATATGATATACTTATAAAAAGAATAAGCAATATTGACACTTACAGACAATGCTTCAAAAATATTAGTTTACTAACTTTTAAGGAAATTGGTTCGACCGACATAAATAAAAACAATTGTTCATTTTATATGGATTAATTATTTGTTATGTATTGTTTCAGGTTCAAAGGGAGAATAACGAATAATGTATCATTTCTTAAAATCTAACCAATTTAATTGTCATAAAAAACAATAAGACGAAAAATATATCCGGATTCGATGCAGCGAAATGCAAGTTTACGTTACCGACTTCCAATATATTGATGATAAAAATGTGCTGTATTGCTGAAATATTTTTTATATCATTTAGTATTTTATTTCCGATGAAGGTGGTACATAATAAATAAATCACTAAAGCTTGACCCCATTTATGTAAAAATTTATGCAAACAAGTATAATAAAGTGTTTTCTCTCTTTGTTTTGCAAATTTTAATTTATGTTGCAATTAACAGATTATTGTTATGAAATATGTGTATTTGTTTTGGTCTGGTTTTTATAAAGGTGTACGTTTCATTTTCAATAAAGTAAACCACACTTTCTGTACTATGACTAAGTTTTCCATTCGGAAACACAAGAGTCAGAATTAGTAAATCAAATATTATATGATGACAACTTGTTTATCATCAACATTTCTGAAATAAAACAAAATATATGAAGCATAAGTGTCCGAATAACTACATCAAATATGATGACATTTCTCTAATCATCAGTGTTCATAACTGAACACCACAAAATATCCGATACATAAGTGTCAGAATGCCAACATCTGTTATATTAAATAACAACATTTAGCTTATCATCAATGTTCCTGAAACAAAACACCATGCATTAATGATAATACATGTAAAGTTACATTGACATTGATACAAAACTTTCATTTGTATCAATTTTGAACAATATTCATCTAAACTAAAACATTAAACTGTACAATATAATCATAAAAATAGTACATCAATCATTGCAATACAGATTTAAACAACTCAGCAGTAACTCTGCTGTTTTCTGCTTACATTTCTACCAATTTTAAAATGTTTTGTTGCTGTCATATGTGGTATGTGTCATGCCACACAGGTTTTCTTCTGTCTCTTGTTGACCGTCTGGGAATGGTTGTATTTTCTTCTTCATCTGTTTCGATGTCTTGTAGAGTTGTTTGTTCTTTGGATCTGTTTGGTGGTGGTTTTGGTGGTGGTTTTGGTGATGTAACAATTTGATCTTAATCTTCTTCATTTCTTCTTGTTTCCTCCTGAATTACAGGTTCTTCTACTTCTTCTTCCATTGTTTCTTCAACAACTGTTGCCGCTGAAGTTTCCTTTCTCCTTTCTTCTGTTGCGGTTTTGTCCCTATTACTCCTGTGCTGACCGGTTTAACTATAACCATTTCAACATTCTTAGACAATTGATTACTTTTCTCATCTGACGGAATTGTTGATGATAACAATTTATTCTCATCAGATACTTCAAAAGTTTCAACATTCTTACATCTATCATTATTCTCAGTTTAACCAACAGGTAAAAGATGAATTCTTTGTAAAATGTTCTGTACACCATTTTTGTTCTCAACCACAAACACTGGTATTTCCAAATTAGGTTGTTCAACAACTTCATACATGTCTTCTTCATACTTGTCTGCAATGTTGTGTGGACCACTTGTTTCCAATCTCTATTTTCGCAGCTTTTGCTTTTCTGTTATAATAATGTTGTTGTTTCTTTCTTGATTTTTCTAAAACTGCAATTAACCTTGATGTTTCCATTTTCTGTTTAAAGTCTTTTACATAATCAGTAGTGATAACTTCATCACCTTTCTTCAGATCAAACATGGTGTTTATAGGTAGCTTTGGTTTTCGTCCAAACATCAGTTCAAAATGACTGAATCCAGTAGACTCGTGTTTAATTGCATTATAATAATAACATAAAGATGACAAATATTCTTTCCAGTTGTTTTTCTTTTCTGGTTCCAATGTTCAAATCATGTCCAATAAACTTCTTTTGAACCTCTCTTATATTCCGTTACATTGCGGATGATATATTGTTGTTCTTTTTTTCAATTCCCATCAATCTACATAGTTCTTTAATAACTTCTGATTCAAAATTTGGACCCTGATCTGAAAACAGTTTAGTTGGAATGCCATATTTGAAAATAAAATGTGCAAGTTAATCTTCTGCTATTGTTTTTGCAGTTTGATTTTTTTGTTGGAACAGCAACAGCAAATTTGGTAAAATGGTCAGTTATGACCAAAACATTTCCAATGTTTCCTTTGCAAGGATCTACTTTCAAAAATCTGTACTAACTAGTTCCTAAGGATAAGTAGATTTAATGTTAACTAAAGGTGCAGTGTTATTTTGACTTGACTTTCTTCTTAAACATCTGGGACACTGTTCAACCCATTTTCCAATATCAGTAGTGTATCCAGGCCAAAAAAAACGTTTTCGAATAACGAAAGGGTTCGTTCCTTTCCAGGATTACCAACATCTTAATGTAAACCTTTCAATACTTAAGTGATATAACATGATGGAAAAACTAATTGTCGAACTGTATTTTATTTTCTTGAATTTCCCTGTAAAGTAGACCTCGTATCATTTTCAACTGGTTAAAATGTCTTGACATTGTCAAGTGTCTATTGTTTAAAATAAAACTTTTGTGTGGAAATTGTTTATTCACACTTGCTTTAACCCACACACCAATATCAGAATCATTACGCTGAATAATTCCTTCATCGCTTTCTGTGTTAAAGTAACACCAGTGTTTTCAACACGTTCAAGAACATTTAAAGAAACACATGGAAATACTCCGATTGATGGAACATCTATTTGAATACAAAGTGTTTTTACAATTTGACTTTCAATTTTACTTTCTTGCAACTGATTTTCATATTTTTGAAAAGGATATCTTGACATAATGTCAGCATCAATATTTGAATGTCTAGGTTGATAAACAATGTCGAAATCATATTCTGATAATGCAGAAATCCATCTTTGAGCTGTAGCATCCAGTTTAGCACTAGTAAAAACATGGGTTAGTGGATTGTTGTCAGTATATACCACAAACTTTTTTCCTTGTAAATATTCACTAAATGTTTCAGTCACTGCCCATTTTAATACAAGAAATTCCAATTTGTAAGCAGAATAATTTCTTTCAGTTTTAGACAAACTTCTACTGGCATAAGAAATAATTTTCTTTGAACCATTTTGAACTTGATATAGAACAGCAACTAATCCTTTCTGACTAGCATCAGTATGTAGTTTAAATGGGATATTAAAATCTGGGTATCCCAATACAGGTGGGGTTGAAAACAACATTTTTAAATCATTAACAACTTTTTCTTCATCAGCTCCCCATTTCCATTTCACATTAAACTTGTTTTTCTGATTCTTTTTGGGGCTTGTGGGTGGTAGTAAATCAGTCAAAGATTTCGCAATCTTACTAAAATTCTTTCCAAATTTTCTGTAGTAGCCGGCTTAAGCCAAAAATGACCTAAATTCATCTGCATTTGATGGAGTAGGATAATTTTTTATCTTCTCACACTTGTCTGGATCCGTTCCAATTCCATCTTCTCCAACAACATGGCCTAAAAAATTAACTTTCTTTTTTAAAAAGTAACATTTTTCTGGGGAAAGCTTTATTCCACACTCTCTGAGTCATAATCAAATCAAGTCGTTACAGATGTTGTGAAAACGAAGTATTGAAAATGATTAAATCATCTAAATAAATAACACAGATCTTCATGTTATAATCACCCAAACATTTTTCCATTAAACGTTGGTAACTAGCGGGACTGTTGACTAACCCAAACAGCAATTTGTTGAACTCCCAAAAGCCAAGTGGACCTACTGTAAAAGCTGTTCTTTCTTTATTACACTCTTCAAATTCAACCTGATGGTAACCAGCTTTCATATCCACAGTGCTAAACCATGTTGCACCACTTAAACAATTAAAAATATTTTCAACTCTGGGAATTGCATATTAATATCTGATGGTTTTTTTATTCAACATTCGATAGTCAATGCACATGCGTAATTTTCCATTCTTTTTTCTACAAAGTACAACTGCAGATGCCAATGATGACTTTGACTTTCTAATTATTCCTGCAGTGACTAAGTCATTTAAATGTTTTCTCACTTCGTCTACCATATGTGGAGGAATATTTCTATGTCTTTGTTTTAAAGGAAGGTTGTCGTATAAATCAATACGATGTTTTGACAATGTACAATTGCCAATATCGGTGTCTCCTTTTGAGAAAATATTCTCATGCCTTTTCAGTAAAGTTAAGTTTACTGTTCTGTTCTGAAGTTAATTCAAAATTTATATGAACTTGGTTAAAAATAATTACATTGTCATCTGACAAATTCTCATTTGAACTGTGTTCAATGATCACAGGCTTCATTTCACAAATGACAGCTCTAGGTAAAATTTTCACAAAATGTGATGAAAGATTTTAGATATTAACTAATATCTCTTGTTTGTTGTTTTCAACATTAAAAACAGAAGGAGTAATTTCCACAAAATTTGGTAATAAAGACTCCTTTGTCTTTTGTTACATAGCACAAGTATGTTTATAACTTAAGACTTTATCAGTAAAACATGGTAAATTTACTGACTGATTTGGACAAATTGTCACAGTTGAGTGCTGATTACTTCTCAGAATACCAAGTCTATTCCCATTCCTGGCTAATTCTTTCTCATGCAATGTCATGGTTCTAAAAGTTAAGTACCAAGGAGTTGGTAATTTAGCTTTGTTTAAACATTGATCTCCACATTGTAATTTACAATTTTAAGAAGGTGAGACAATATATTAGTACCTAAAAGAACAGGAGTATTTTGATTGTACTCAGTATTAGGAACAACAAGTAACAAACATAGTTGTTCTTTAGAGTTTTCAATCCCTGGGGTATTAATTAAAACTTCAATATACCCATTATATGGTAGTGCATTAC
The DNA here is from genome assembly GCF_020536995.1 of Dreissena polymorpha. Taxonomy (NCBI): domain Eukaryota; kingdom Metazoa; phylum Mollusca; class Bivalvia; order Myida; family Dreissenidae; genus Dreissena; species Dreissena polymorpha. The sequence goes on along the minus strand of NC_068368.1, from coordinate 1,849,676 downwards.
CATCAGCACATTCAATTTTCACTAATTCATTTAGAGGTTTCAATATTTGTTTCGACAAATGTTCATTATAAAATTTCTCTGAACATATGGATACACAAGATCCAGTATCCAATAAAGCAGTGGTTGCTACATTTGCAACATGAATTTCAACTTCACAAGAGTCACCAACTTAATTTGGGTCATGTGTCTTTGTCCCAGAATGTTGACCCGCACATGCAGCACTTATCCGTTTAAATGTGGACATTCTCTTGCAAAGTGTCCAGACTCAGAATAATTAAAACAAATTAATTATTTTGGCCTAAACATATTTGATGCAACTGGGCCTCTAGGTTGATAAGACTGATCCACCCGTCCCTGTCCTCTCAATGGTCTAGTACGACTACTCCTCGTGAGAGTGTACCTCTATTGTGTCTAGGGCCTCTATAAGAACCTCTAGCCACATAAAAATTGTAAAATTGGGAATTATTTGACTCCTTTTCTTTCTCTAACTTTTCAATCCAATCGTTTATTTTTTTAATAACGATTTTACTTCTCCAAGTTCACTTTTACCATCATTTTGATTCATGGCGCTACAATGCGCTTTTGTCTCCTCCGGTATTTTGTAATCCCGTTCAATCTTTCTAACTTCGACTTTAAACAAGTCATAATCATGAACAGATTCAAATTTAAAAGAAGCAGCATGTTTTAACTCTTTGTGGAGACCTTGATAAAAAACACTCTTTAACAAAGATTTCTGTCTCCTATCAATTGCATCAAGGTCTACCGCTTGTGAAAAAATCTCTTCAATACGTAGCATATTTTGAAACGGATTCATTTTTCTCCTGCTGACATGCGTAAATTTTCGCAAAATAGATTCAGCAGTGTCAATTGCACCAAATGTACATTGAAATTTCACCAAAATGTCCTCAACAGAGGCTGAGACACCAAGTTTTCGCAGGATATCTGCTGCTTCACCTCTACAAGATCTGCGAATTCCAAGCAGTATACCTTCCTGGCTATATGCCCTTTCTTGCAGTAAACATTTTACTTCATACCGCCAAGTAAAGTATGACACTTCACCTTTACCTGGTTCACCATAAAACAATGAAATTCTGGGAAACTTTGTAGTAGTTTCTAACCTTTCATTACGTTGTTTAGACAATGTCTCAAGATCTTGTTTTCGCACTCAACCTTTTAATTCACGTTCGCTTGTAATGTTCATGTCTTTCATTGCATTTAATAATGCACGTTCTGTTTCCGAAATTTCTGCCATTTCAATAGTGGACATAAACGACACAAACTATTTTACAACTAATAGTCACTTATTACTATCATACAAGTAACAGATTATATGCTTACTGTGTGGTAACTTTGTAATGGGCACACAACACTATCAGTAATTAATATACAATTTACTACATAATTGTACACTAAACTATTTACGCAATACACAACATCATCAATAGCATACACTAAGTCCACTTTCAATAATTTTCTGTTAATTGGAATATTATTGCAATTGTAATTCACGTCTTTATTTCAGATATATTTTTCAATAATCTGTTGTTGTTGTCCCTTTTTTCAAAGAATTTATTTTCACACTCATTTCAATTTTCCTTTCTTCAATTAATCAAGATACTTCACCAATCTCAATGCTTATTCAATATTTGAACTCAAACAATCTATACAATAATACATCATACATGTACACAATTATCAGGCAGACACATGGTAAATACCAATCACAATTCCAAAGATCAAAACACTTTGAATATTGACACACTCAAAATAATATCACAAATATTAAGAACATCACAAAAGTCCACTTCAAAACCATCACAAGACTCAATTTAGAGTTTCTAGACAAAAAATTCTTCCTTCAAAGACAGAGTATTCAACTTCAAATGACTTCAAATAGTCCATTAACTTACTTTCTATCAACAAATTTCTGTGTATATTGTATTGTAATAATTATTTTTTTTATTTCAAATGATACCTATTTAATGATACATATTACTTCAAATAATCCCGGAAAATTTTCTCAGAGAAATAATGTGTAATAAATCACATCAATAATATGTATATGCAATGCAAAAAAAATATCCGCAACTGTGACATAAGCTGTAATAAAATTCAAAGTACATGTAAATTCAAATAATGACTATTATTCAATAATACACCATTTCATTCCAAATGAAAATACTTACAGCAGGAATTATCGGGTTCTGTATGCTGAAAGTGATTCAGAAATAGAAATTCAATGTAAAGATCAACAAGTAGCTGAAAAGAACAATCAATCACATTTGAACTCAATTATAATTAATATTACTTGAAATTATATTTAAATAAATTTCAAATGTTATAAACTTATATAAATTAATAGAGTCTACTACTACATTCCTTGTGAATCTGCTTAAAATATCCTTTGATTTGAGACTAATGAAACAGAACACCTATCCCGGGCAACCCACTCAACCACAAATCCAAGATGGCAACCAAAACAACCAAAAACAACCAATAGACCAATTTAGTATTGAAACCAATGCCAATATCCCCCTTGTTTAAATATAAATGGCTGTCAAAATACTATACAGTGAATATGTTAGCAAATGCAATATGGATTAAATTTGTGAAATAAAGACATTGAACAGTGAAATTATTTTATTTTAATCCATTACCAGTTAATTAAGTGATCTGCAAATTTCTTTCTTACAAAAATGTATCTTCCTTACTAATAACAATATCACACTGTGTAAAAGTTGTTATCCAAAATATCTCATTTATCAGAGAAAGAAACCAAATATTCAATCAACTGTAAGAATTTTGGATAAAAAACGTTTGTATATAACACTCACCACCACCTAACTATGGCTCTGGGTCTGGCATACACGGTATAGTTTATTGTCACTGTTTATACAGTTAATTGTTAAACACAATAAGGCAGTAGTAGTCTAGAAGTCTGTTTGATGTAACGGTCTTGAAGATATATGTCAAGACATCAGCTTTGAAGAAACGGTCTTGAAGCACGAAATACCAAGGTTATCGAGATGGTCTTGAATAATAAGCGTGAATGTTTGAGGTGAATGTTCGATCTTGAAGATTGAAGTATGTAACGTTCACTCTAGAAGAAAGAAGCAAATGTGATCGTTTGATGATTTAGAAGTCGCCAACACGTTTTGCTGCGATGATCTTGAAGTGAAATGTGTTAACGTCTGATACCACTGAACTGGTTATATATCACTGATCTATTGATCAAAGTTTCATACGTAAACTTTATTTAAACTAAGTTAAAAGCAAAAGTCTCTTAAAGTCCCTTTCAAAATGACACTTACATGTACACAAAGTACATGAAATTCACAGGTTAAAACACAATACAGTCAATGCTGTGATAATTACAATTCACTGCCTATTTCAGTGTGACTGACTATAAATATATAATGATAAAAATATTGTCCAGATTACTGAGACTGTTAATTCCAACAAACTGTTTAATGAATTTCAAATACTATCTGGTAAGTCACTGGTTTTTACAAGTCACGGTTGTTGTTATCTAACAATTAGTCTATCTTATATCACTGGGGGCTTCATTGTGACTCGTGGGTTTTACTTACATATCAAAATAATTGATAACTAAGTTGTTAGTTCAAATTTCTTCTCTGTAATGACTATGAAACCAGTGTTCATTCATTCACATTATACATGTAAAGATAGTCTTGTCTTCCCTTCACTCGTCCTAAAAGAACAAAACATAATACAATTTAAAAATAATATAAATATCACGTATTTCCTGAAATATATTAACATTCAAGAAGATAACATATGTCAACATATTAAAACAATCATGATGACCTTCAATAATCAATATGACCTTATATGCCAAACCCATTATTTAAGCATAAAAGATTTTTTTTTTCAAAAAGGTCAAGAAATACATATAGAAAATATAAAAATACCTTTTTAACAATAATAAAAGTACATTGAAAGGACAGTTCATTACTTACAGAGTATGTGGTACTCTAGACTCTTTCGCACCGACGCCTTCGAACTTTTCTCTCTCTCTCTCTTGTTAGTGCAGTGACTGCTCTAACAATATCATGTTGTTAGCATGCGAAAAGTGTATATAATCATTAGTATTGTGACAGCCTGTTGTACATAAATATTATAAGATTTGAAAATGGCGATTGGTTTCAATTCAACACCGACATAAAATTAAATAGAAAATTATACCGAGTTTCCAACATTAGCAACACAGCTGACAAACTGACAACATCCCTTAGATATCCATATTGCTTTATTAAAGTAAAGATACATAGTCTGTCAATGGATGACAAGAGATATTCCCAGATGAGATTCTTAATTCAAAATGTCTACATTCTTTTACAAGCTAACCGACTCATGCCGAAAATTGCTAGTTTCACACCTCTACATATTTTCGGTACCATTCAGGTGACAATACACCAAAAGTTCACCTGGTAACATCAAGTTAATCCGATTTAAATATTCAACCCCAGGTATTTTGCCTTGTAATTGAATGAAGTAAGTGAACATATATATCAAAGTACATGTAATTATATTTGGTTTCCAGATTGAAATGCATGTTTTTCGCAATATAGACGCCAACTAAACTTTTCTCGGAATTATGACATATCACAACATGTTTTGGCCTGTCAGAAACGATATTTAATTCAATATTATTTTTCTCTGGTATGCAGACATAATTTATCACACAAGGATATTTGTTTACACTGAAATATAACTGCTCAGAAACTCCATTAGATCATAGCAAGGCTGGAAAATTTCGTAAATCGATTACCTAGGGCAAATAGGTTATAATATGTTAAGCTTTATAACGATTGTTTTTTGTTTTAAATATGTTTTAAAGCAATCTTATAAAAGCTCCTTTCGAGTATATGCAATGAAGACGTATAAGATAGCAGAACCATACAAAAATTATTACGTTTATAATATGTATATGTTAAAATCTAGTACATCATCAAATCATTATTCCAAATTATTCATACCGCATGTATAATCAAAGCAATCAATCTAAAATAAACAGCATAAATTAAATACATGTACATCAAATCAGCATACGCCTTTAACAATTTACAATTAAATAAGTGTATAGTTAATTTCTGGGTATATTGTGAATTGGGTATGAAGATTTTTGTTAAAATTAATTAAAAACATATTAAAAACATATTAAAAACATATCAATGTTATTTGACTTATTTGATGTAATTAAATGACAGATTTTCTTGAACAGTTAAAATCAAGGCAATCTCACTTTCGTAGAATTCACTTACCAGCAATGGTAAAATCGACATGTGTTCTCCATAGGAGCCAGCCGCAGTTGTTTGATCTTTAGAATAAGCTAAATAAATTACATTTCAGCGCATTAGACAGAATTCCGGAGATTGTCCCCGTAACACTAAATATATAGTTGACTTGTAGACCCATGACTTGCACACACATCCAAATAATAGTTTTACTAGCTCGAATAGTATAAGCACATGTATGTGTGTATTTCTACAATAAATAAAACGATAATGACAGCCTTAATAGCTGATGAACCAAAATGCGTCAGTCAATAAATACGGCGTGTTTTATGTTATTTTTAAGTGTAGGGCCATAAGAATCAGCTCAGAAATCAAATAAATCATACATAAGTGCGTTTAAATGCAGAAAGAATAATATATTTTAAATGTACTTTTATTCGATGTGACTCATTGGAAACTTTGAATCATACAATATGCGACAGTTTGTAACTAAACTTTACTAGATTGAAATCAATACATTAATTCGTATCTGGAATCAACATAAAGTAAATCACGAGCTTGTAAGAAGCTCCACGGGAAATATAGATATGTCTTATGTGTTTGTCGCGCAATGTTATATATCTGATTACACGTAAAAATTGTAATAAACAGTACGTCGGACAAACTAATCAGAATGTTCCCGCATAATGAATAGCCATAGATTTGATGGCACAAATTTTCAATAAAACTATTTCACATATTGCTACACATTTTGGATCCACCGACAATTATTGCACTAAATGAGATTTCTCTTGAGTACCTATTGATGCTGTTCAGAACAATCTAGACCGTTTATGATTTCTAACGGTCTAAATAATAAACTTCTTGATGACATAACGAACATAGGATAAATAACATATACATTTGATGTTTGTCTATTACTATGTTTTTTATAAATTATATTATTACTAATAGGCTGTTGTATCATCACTGATCCATCGTTGTATTATGTATGTATAGATTATTATATGGAGAACGTGTGCGTTAAGTAGTTATTGGCAAACTTGGTGAGTTATTTGCACGAGGGCTTTAACCCGAGTGCAAATAAACACCAAGTGTACCAATAACCACTAAAGGCACACTTGCTCCATATAATGGCCTGTTTATTGCATATGTTCATCATGTGTATACATATGTCATGTACATCGCAATTAATAGTTATTTTCGTGTTTATCGAAATTGATAATTAATATCGTAATAAAATCCTAATCTAATATAAACGACACGCTTACCTCAATGACAACTTAAATTCAATGTTCATAGCAATGAAATTGAAACGAGTTGCACTTAAATGTTTTATTCCATCCCTTTATCAAAACTTATTTTAAACCACATGTTTTTATTGTATTCCTATCAAAGTTTACAAGTATGCACGATAAACAATGCGAAATACGCTTTGCATTTGTTCGATGCATTAAACAAATATTTTAATGTTAAAAAACAACACGTCAAACCACAGGTGGAAAAATGTACCCTGGATAGTATTTTTAAAGGAGCCCAATATATTCAAATAAATATATAAAATAATGTTTAATGAGAAAAAAATTGACAAATAGCCATGACAAAAACACCCTCTGATATTGGAATCATTCTCTAGTACTCTCTATATAACTTAAAATAAGTAAAACGTCCAATGTATTGTTTAACAATGTATCAGGAGTATCAAGTATATGTCGAATCTTTCTCCACAAAAACGTCCGACTAATTTTCATTTTAATAGTATTTCTCTCGCAGCACCAGTATATTAAAACATACTTTTCACTGACAGTTGTTTGTTTTGGGTCGATACCATAATCTTATTTATGTAATGGTGCAATTACGTTTCACGGCATTGCCTTTGTGTTGTTATAGCGGCACACAAAGTATATAATACAATATAATGTGCGCAATCAACATTCAGCAAATGTGTATAATTATTCAATTATAAAATTTGTGTAATGCAATAAATGATTGATTTAAAAACTCCGTTTACCTAAGGCTTGTTTTTTTCACAACATCACATCAACGATCAATTTCCCTAAGCATTCCATACGATTCATTTTGCTTACTTTACGCACAAAAACAGAGGTAATTATACAAAAAAGTTGATATTTCAATGTTCAATGACTAACAATTTAAATAATACTTGTTTCTGTGCTGAACGGGTAACACTGTCCTGTGCAAAACATCATCAACGTTATATATATTTTGTTAATATAATATTATTATCCTAAATAACATGGAATTCAATAAAATATAAAAGGATACTGAAACTCTTAAATGTTCTGATAAAAGCCAAAGTATATGTATTTTACATTTTATTGCTTAAAATAAACTTTTCTATTAAGGTTAACTAAGCTTTTAGCGCGTATGGGATAGTTTGGAATGTCCCATATGTTTATTCATAAGTAATAGTAAATCTTGTATAAGCCCATGTTCGTACAAACGTTTTATTTATAGTAGTAAAAGTCTAAAATAAAATGTAATCGAATTAAAAAATCGAACATTTTCTTTCTTTATAAAACATACTGCAACTGTACAATGTTCTGTAAACAAACATAGTGCGTGTGTATTTCACCTTAAAGTGCCGAAATAAACATTGCTATAAACGTAAAATATGCTGTTGACGCATCTTGATCGTTTGGAACGTCCCGAATGTATATTCGTAAATAATAATAAATTCTTTTGAGACCCGTGTTTGTTCAAATAAAAAAGTACTTTCAAATTTCAATGTGTATTTAAAAAAAAAAATAAACCGTGTTTTTAAACTGGAATGATTTGTGGAATTGTTTTAGAAAAATCCACGATGCAAAATTATAGCGGAAAAATAACGACCGAAAATTGTGTTTATTGAAGAGTTGTACATATTGACGAATTTAATCCAGCGCAACATTTTGTGACAAAACAACGAGTTTGGATACTAGTATGGTGTAAATTATTTCGTTTCTTGCAACAGGAACGTATCTTTACATGCATTAATGTTTTGTTCGTAGAAGCATATTCGAGCAAATGAGAAAATTGGGCGTGTGCGTCAAGTGTCGTCCCAAATTAGCCTGTGCAGTACGCACAGGCTAACCAGGGACGACACGTTCCGCCTTAATATAATTTTTTCTAAGAATATACTTCATTTAGACAAAAAAATGTTAAAAGCGTTAAGTGTCGTCACTGATTAGCCTGTGCTCACTGCACATGCTAATCTGGGACGACACTTTACGCACATGCATTATGCCCAGTTTTCTCAGAACGCGACTCATATATTAAATAACTTCAATAACAATCAACTGCTTTTTCGGTTGAGATAGTCACAATTAATGTTCTTATGCACTATTTTCAATGTGCGATGCAGTCATCTGTGATAGTTTGTTAAATGGTTTCATAAATCGCCAAAATTAATTAAAATCACATATCAAAATGGAACAGTTAACGCCAATACTGTTTTCTCTATGCATAGTAAACTTGCTATGAATGTAACAGAACCACGGTCTTATGTAAATGATGGTTTTTCTCTGTGGACGTTCTTTATCGTCGCCGCTGATCTTAAATATTTAGCTGTCGCAAATCTTCGGAATTAATTTATTTCATCACCGCAATCCATCTTCAACACTTGATGACAGCTCGACTGTCATGTGAAATAAGAAATCGATGTCTTTACTCAAAGCGTGGTATCTCAAGTAGCATTATTCCAATTAAAACGCTACAAGTCGAGTCTTAAGAGACGTCTTGTATTTGCAAGGACTGAAACAATTTCCTAATTCTAAACAACGTCATGTTCGCATTTTAGAATTGATACATCCTACATGAACAATATTTATTATATACCTGTTTAATGCTTTTTACAAAATACAGGTTGTATCTATTGTTTAAATAAAAAATCCCGTATTACGCTTCTCGCTGTTTCCAATTCCGTATTCGGTCTTTTCGAAACTAAGGGCGAACAAGAGTTGTCTTCCATTCGGGTAGGTATCGGGTAAAATGTAAACAAATCAAACAAAAATACGGTCTGCATTTCAGATCTCTGAAATCTTAATATATACTGTTCATTTCAATTAAAATTTTACGTATAAAGTTATTTCTTCATTGATTGATATAGTTATAGTTTTAGTTTGTGTACTTTAGTTGTTCAATGCTGTATTGGCATATAATTTCGCGACACCGATCTTTTCATCAGTTAAAGTTTAGAAACACTGAAATTAGTTCTGGCTATCATAAATTTAAATGTCGCTTTTTATGTTTTTTGACTGGCGCGACTTTATAGTTATGGACCAACCCCATTAGGAAAGTCAACCAGAAATTCCCGAAAAGTTGACAGTTAACAAAGACCAGTCCAAAACAGCTTTCAAATGCAGTTATTGGCCTAAAATCAACCACTTGATCGGAAAGATTGACATTTGTGTACATTTAACTGACATATTCTTTCACAAATTACTATCTTAAACATTGAAACAGTATCTATTCTGCTCTTACATATCGAGAAAAACAGCGATGTGACAGACTTTCTTGAAATGCTAATCTGCCGAGATTTCACGGTCATATGACGTTATTTCTATTTTTAGTAACAAACCATGTGCTCAAGTGTTTACAAATTAAGAATGACATTTCCCGGTATTTTAGATTATTCTGGCTTGTTTTGTAAACAAATTATAGAGTAAATACAAACTCAAAGTAAATATTATTTAAAACTACCTGATTCACACCGAAATCAGTCGTATAATCCACCAAAAGTAAGTTGTTAATCACAAATAATAGATTTCAGAAAAAGAAAGTAATGTTTACAATTTCAGCATTAAATGTCAAGGTCGATCAGAACGTATCCAAATGACGACTCGTCACGTGACAAATCGACAATGGCGTCAAAATTGTGAATTTCAGACTGATGAGAGTTATTTTCATTTATTGTAAGATGCATTTGAAACATTTGAACATTAAAATATTCCTCGATGCAGTATTTATATTCATTCATCAATATATGTAGAAATGTATCCAAGAAAATGAGCTTTCTTTGATGTATAGCGTGACATAAATATGTTACGACTCTGGTTGACTTTCGATACGGGGTTGGCTTCAGCGTACAGGTATGTCAATACGATATAAACTGTACGCTGAAGTTTCTTTAGCTACATGATAATAGCTTTCTGCTTTTAAACTGTGCCTGTTGCATTATTCAATTGATACACAGTATTTATTACGTTTTTGTAAGGTATTCCATTGATTGATACACCTCATTAATGTGGGTTTATTCTTAAACATTGATTGATAATCTTCTGTCACTGTCACACTTGACTATCAGTTTCTGGAAATATTTGTTTTAACCGCAATTTTATACCAGTTTCGAGTAAATTTCTTGATTTTACGATTAAAAAATTATGATGTTTTAGAACTGTTTTTTTATTTAAATATATTTTCTTTATAATACTGTGTGAGAGTGTTGTGAATGGTAATAGTTCAGTGTTGTGTTGTTATTTTCACTGTCCACTGACAAAATTAATTGACCGGGTTCTTCTTCGGAGACAGCACTTGCGGAGTCGTTTGCTTGCTTTAAGATTCTGATTTCATTTCCAGTCGTTTAATATTAAGGCATCTTACTGTTAATGATTTGATCGCGTGAAGTTAGATTGCTTGCATTATTTTGTTATGAATATTTACAACGAATGTCTTGTAAATTTGTGTTCGACATATATTTAATGTGACCTTAAATAGAGAATTGCTATTATAATATGTTTTTGTCATCGAAGAATTTGTTACATTTTACATTTACATTGCAAATCTGGGGGAAGTTTTATTTATTTCAATTCTGTTTGAGCTTTTGTTAGTATTGTAATCATTGTAACAAAATAATTAATTGCTTTATTTGAAGATTTTTTTTCATTCAGAAATATGGTTCAATTCATGTCTGCACAACTGAGTTAAAAGGTGTCTATATAATGTTCTTAAACTATTTACTAAACAATGTAAAGGAGAAATATCTTTATAATACAAATGGTAGGAATAATTATGGCAAAAAGGAAAATTCTCAAAATGAGCAATATCTATTTATCCCATAATTGTTAGAAATGTCTGCAAAATTATGTAATAAAGCATATGTACATTTATAATGAACCAACAAAATTGTCAGATTTAACAGTTACCTGAAAACTGTTTCATTTTGACATCAAAGAAATACTCTTATAAATTCATCTGGGCACAATAAAAATGAAAAATATTTTCATATTATTCTAAGTCTTTGTCGGTTCATTATTTATAAACATTGCTTTTGTGTAGTTTTGATAAAATGGGAAATGAAGATGGACTGTTGTGATTCATATGATTCTTATATGATTTGTGATATATGTGATTTGAAACTATATTTTACTGTAACATGTGACTGTACATAGCACTCAAGTAACAAAAACACAATAAAAAGATACAACTCATTCAATATTAAAAAAATGTTTTATTTATCAATACAGTACTAGTAATGAAGAGTTATGTTGCATCAAATAATGTGTTTACGTTGTCATTGAAACTCATCAACAGGTATTAGCTTTCATTAACGCCCTGTCTCAATCTTAACAGTGTTCAGTTTTTCAGTACATTACTTGTCGGCACCAAATTCAATGAATGTCAAAAACAAAGAATTAAAAAAAGAAAGTTGCCTAGCCAGTATAAAACATGATTTTATTGTCTGAGGCATTAATGTCTTTGATGGTTATTTCTGGTCGTTTGGTATATGTGGAGATTTCATGCTTGTCAGGATATGCATGGACACCGACACTTCCAGAGCTTTCATCACCGACACTGGTGTTATCAGCATGTGATTTGGCATAGCTTAAATACATTTATTTTATGTGTATTATATATATATTGTATCTTTTAACAATCTTGCTGTGGTATTGTAGATATGGTGCCTGCCTAGCCATTGGGAGGCCGCAGGTTTGATCCATACATGGGGAGCGTTCTCATGATCTTTCCAAATACAAAGAATCTTTAAACTAAAGGCATGTTAAGGTAAAATTTTATTTATCATTAATAGATACAAAAAAGCCAAAATCTAAACTGGCCTACAGAATAATAGCCTGACATTTTTGGAGACAATCCATATTGATATGATATCAGTACCCATGAAATGATTGAATCTGATCCCAGGCAAGACTCTACTCTGTGGACTTGAAGAATCATCAGGACTGGTCAGCACTGTCAAACACCTTAAAAAAAGTAATAGTAAGATATATAAATGCATGTTTCTGTACATTTTATGTAAATACAACAACAAACAAATATACTGATAAAATGCAGATAAAAATACAGTTTAAATACACAGGAGGTACTTCATACTAAAGTTCAAATAACCAAGTGTATATTAAGCCTAGTTGATAAGCTAGAAATAAGGGTTTGATGTGTTGAAATGTTATTGAATAATATTGCTACATACATGCATACATATGTATGATCTGAGTGTCTTCATATAACATACATTTAGCTGTTGTTGTTTTGCATTATTTTCTTATGCAAAGTTTTAGTAAAGACTGTGTGGTTTATAATGAATTTCGAATGCATTATGTATAATGCATGCATTTTATAATCTTCACATACTGTGAAAAGCATGAGATGCATAAATTATTTAAAGTAGGTTAAAGGCTGAAACAGCTTTTTATCACCTTTATCAGAGATTTGCATGTCTATACTTTCTTGGTAGAAAGGATCTTTTGTGCAAGGTATTTTGGCACCTTGTTCCTGTTCATGGAGTTTTGACAAATTCCATCCACAAATGACCAGAGCATACCCTGATGTATCTGCAACATCAATATACACAAAAGGGTTTAACTTAATACTGAACAAAAATTAATAAACAGTCAGAGCACCTTAAATTTGTCACAGAGATAAATGTAAATTGCTAGTTTGTGCGAAACATGGCAAATACTTTTATATACACAGTGGGGCAGGGTGTTGATGTTTAATCCACTGAAATTGTACCAATCCATATAGAACAAATAGCCCTATGTTGTATTAATAAGAAAACAGTTTTATTATAAATTCCATTCAAGTTCAGTAGATTACAATTGCAGGCATTTACGGTATAGAGGAGCTGACTGTTGATATTTACATTGGTGTGGTCCGGTTACATAAATATTCATTGTCAATCTGCTCAAATAAATCATTCAAATTTAAGATAAGCAAAAATGGTGTAAAATGTCAACCAATTAGGCCATATTAAACCAAATTTAATTAGTTTTTTTGCCATGTACATGTTGTACTACACTTACAAATACGATATTTATGTACATCGACATATAAGATTTCGGTACACTTAGTCTAATGATATCTACCCGGTTGGCTTCCAATCTCGCCTGCTTATAGCTCAAATCCACGCGGTTATTGTTGCATGATTACTTGGCAATTTGTGCAGCGTTACAGGCCTGCCATACCTGCCAACTTTTCCCCAACAATTTTGACATTCAGGCATACAACAATAGAATTTTCTAATTGTTTACTTTTTGCGCCGTGTACTTCTAACAGACTGGAAGTGAGCGATACCTACCCGAATGGGAGACTTCTCTAATGCTACTTAGTTTAGCAAATCCGGAATAACCATACTAGCCGCACTACTTCGACCCATTTAATGACATTACGCGCACCGAAAATATAAATATTGTATATTATGAAATATATTACGTAGTACATCGTGTGACGTCATTTCTGTGACGAAACACAATGGTTTTATCTAAAATCTAAAAATTAAGGACATGCCGGACGTGGTGTTTTTTAATTAACAGTAAACTATTTGTTAAAACATAGAACGAATTCCAAACGTATTTTGGAGTGTGTGTTTATCATGCATAAATGTATATTTCTGTTGGAATACAATAAAATAGTGTGGTTTAAACTAAGTTTGGATCAACGTTTTTGTTATAAACATCGGATTTAAATTTAAAGTTGTCAACTTAATTGGTTTAAACATTGGATTAACGATGGCATTAAGGTAAGCGTCACGGTGGCGGAAACATGTGTTTTCCTGGTTCGAATGTTTGCACGTTAATTTACATAAACTGTATTCATACGCGTCTTCAATAAACTATGGCGTACCGTTTAGTCATTGTTTTGTCAGTTTTGCTTAAGTAAAAAATACAAATGTTAACTGTTTTTGTTAATTGTTGTATATATTTAAAGGAATATTACGCTAGTCAATTGTTCCAAGAGTTTGTATCACTCTCGTGGCTTGTGCTATTTCGCATAAAACTCGAGGCTCCGCCTCTCATGTAATACGTCATAACACAAGCCACTCGAGTGATATAAACGTTTGGAACAATTGACTAGCGTAATATTCCGTATTTATTATATACCTGTTTAATGCTTTTAACAAAAAACAGGTTGTATCAATCGTTGAAATAAAAAATCCCGTATTACGCTACTCGCTGTCCAATTCCGTATTACCATACTAGCCGGACTACTTTCTTCGACCCATTTAATGACGTCAAATTACGCTCACCGAAAAAAGGAAACCCCCATATTACGCAATATATTACGTAGTACATGGTGTGACGTCATTTCTGTGACGAAACATAATAGTTGAATTTAAACTCTCTGGAATTTTAGGACATGTCGTACGTGGTGTTTTTTTAACAGTAAACTATTTGTTTAAAACGAACGAATGCAGAACGTTTATCGGAGTGTGTTTGTATCATGCATACATGTACATTTCGATAGGAATACAATAAAATATTGTGGTTTAAAGTTTCAACAAAGACATGGAAGAATAGAAGTGGAAGTGCATATCGTTTCAACGCTTTTGTTATAAAAATCCTATCAAAGTTGTCAACTTAATTGTTATAAACATTTGATTAACGATGTCATTACGGTAAGCGGGTCGGAATCCTGTGTTTTCCCGGTTCGAATGTTTACACGGTATATACATAAACTGTTTTCATACGCGTCTTAAAGCGGGTATATACGATTTTGTATATGTGTTGAATTGTAATATATTGATAAAATATGTTACAATCACATAAAATGGGAAAACAAATTATACATTAAAGCCGAATTTAATAAAATGCAGCAAAGACAAATTAGCGCCCCGAGCCGATTGTGACGTACATATTTTCCTTCAATAACCGAAGCATTCGTCTTTGTATTAGGATCGGAGTTAGTGTTCGTGTGTCTTATGAATAGATATCGTTGCGGGAATACAAATAAACCGTTAAACTAAGTTTAGATTCACATCGTACATGTATGGTATACATGCTGGCGAATTCGGCTGTACAGCCGTTTTCAATTTCAGAATAAAATATCTGGCTTATTTCGCATTTTTCGACACATGTTCTTCTTAACTTTTATTTTAATTTATATTGAAATATATATATAATAATTGTTTACACATTTTATATCAATTAATAAATATTTGACAAAATCGTATATACCCGCTTTAAATAAACTATGGCTTACCGTCATTATTTTGTCAGTTTTGTTAAAGCAAAAATACAAGTGTTAACTATTTTCGTTAGTTGTGTATATAATAAAAGGAATATTACGCTAGCCATTTGTTCCAAGAGCTTGTATTCAGTCTCGTGGCATGTGCTATTTTGCATCATACTCGAGGCTCCGCCTCTCGTATGATACGTCATCACACAAGCCACTCGAATGAATACAAACTCTTGGAACAATTGACTAGCGTACTATGCCTTATATATTTAATTGCGAAAGGTGACGAAGGAAACATGCAAATGTATCACATTTTGAACACATTGCGTAAGATAAGTGGTGTATAAAAATCAATAATCAGTATAGCTTTGCGTTCAATTGTACTCGATAGTTGCTTGTAGAAATGCATCCAAGAATTGAATTATGACATCCATGGAAATAAATGAACACAAAAAACAACATTGATTAGATCGTATTTATATTGCTCGTTACATGAGCTGATCTATGTGTATGTAGCATTTGTTACTTGTCCACACACACATTAATGCTATTTTTTTAAATCGATTGTCTACCATATTAATCCATATAGCTACGAGTACAAGCAATATTCAAAAATAGTTTAAATAACACACTTTGAAAAATATGAAACGATTTATAAAAAAATCATTCACACATTTATACGCTGAAAATTGAGTTAACATGTTTAATTAAGTTGATATTCGAATTACCTACAGCCAAAAAGTATATAAAAGCAATTCAATGCATACCTATTATACTATTACGTATGCTTAGTCGAACAACTGCTTACGTGACAGTATTATTAGTAATTATATTGTAATTAAGTTAATATTTCAATTTATATGAACAGCTCCGTGTTAATAGATAATACTCTTATAGTCGCAGACGCGCTTTTGATTGACGACTTGTCAAAGAAAGATGCAAAATGGCTTTCTTTAATCATAAGGATGAGGCGCGTTATGTGAAATCGCTCCAGTGGATGCTACGAAATTGCCAAGTCAATGTTACGCCCTTGCCCGAGTGAATGCTACGAACGTTTCCCAGTAAATGCTACGAAATAGCTTGCGTGTAAAATCAAAATTACCTGGGTATTATTTGTATTTTAGTGAATCATTGGTATTATACGCGATCGTTAATTTGTGTATGAACATGTATCCACAACGGTATTTACTGGTTCTACGAGTAAGTTTAGACTGCGATAACTGTTAACACATGAAGTTATGATAAACATTTAGTGTCAGCTGATCTTTTCGACTTCATAAATAAACTTAACCGGACATGAGATGTATTTTTGACATTTTATTGAACCCAATATGTGGATTTCTTATTCTTTGTACCTACCATATGATTTTTTTACAATGGTGTAGGAAAACGGAACAACTTGCGGTAGATATATAAAAGGAAATAAAATTATATGTATTATTTAACAAATATGCAAACATGGAATAATGCCAAGACAAGTGAAAACGTTTATAATACCGCGATCGATGCCACGACAAGTTGAATCATGCGTATTGAGGTCTTCACAATATACCGATTTTAACATGTATGTTGGGCATATTCGTTACTTACTCTTTTTGAGAATTTTATTCGTCTTTGGCTAATCAATTGTTCTTGTTTTGACAGTCATCTCTCGCAAAGTCGAAAATCCTTTTACCCATTCGCAATCCATATCTTGAGACCCAAAGCATATTGCTCTAGTGACCACTGGAACTAAAAAGGGCAATTCACGAGACACTCGCTAGCGTTAGCTCTATATGTCTAGTATAAATGTTTAGAATCGCAAATAAGAATGCATGCCGGATACTTTGAGCGAATACAATTAAGTAAATAGCAATTTCGATTTACACGATTGTATGAATTCCATAAATTAAGTATAACATTCATTTAATTTACACCCTAAAGGGTGATTTCCAATATAAGCAGATAACAATGTATATCTCATTAATCTAACACATGTATGATCAAAACTTTAAAATTTTAGTTGTGTATGTTGCATTTTTCATAACGCCAACTTTTGAATATAGATTTTAACTTGTAAACCTTAAAATGAAATACTACTTATTATGTTTTCGAAATATTGATAATATGTTAGCACTGCTAAACAAGCAAATTATTCTGTTAATTTCATATGATATAGCGATATAGAGATCCGATTTTAACAACATATAGCGATCGATTTGTGACCGAATTGGCTTTATTACTGACAGAATTTCAATTCTAATGTTTGTGTGTGACCGTTTTTGTTATATACTTTTATATTTATAATTTTATTATTTACTTAATTTCGACTAAATGAAAACTAAGGAAGATACTAAAGATCATTTCTTCATACAACGTCTATTCATCAGTTACATGTAATACAATCGGCGATTGCCAGACGAAGATGTTAGCTTAAGATTGTGTAACTTTTACTCGTCTGGTGCTTTCAGCCATTGTAAACGTTTCTTTTCAGAATGAAAATGTTTGAGAATGAAAATCGGTAACACTTTATCTTCATCAAACATAAGCAGACACAAAAGACAACGTTGAGAACGAATAAATGCCAGCGCGATATTTTAGGCCGAATTATCCAGGTTTGTAAACGACTGACATCGATGTCTAAATAACTAAAAAAAGTATTCCATAATTTACGTATTCATTTTTCTACGTTTAATACGGATAATTATTGCCTTACTTGGTTAACTGGCTCATATAAAGATGTTCTTTTCATTTAAATAAAGCATATTTGCAGTACGATAATTAAGGCGATTGAATTTCTTTTGATTGTAAACGGTTCTACTATATCGGTGTATAATAGTGGTTTGAACTGCGGATGGGTGGTGCAGGCGAACAACTGAAAATAAAGTAAAAATTAGGCTAATTGTTAATCTCTGCAAATAAGTATATTATTTCACATACCACGCCATATTACAGAGCATTTATTTCACAAGTACATATTGACGTTTAAATTCATTAATCGGTTTTTGATCTATCGAGCCATATGACTGTTATATGAATAAGTTTATTATTTATGAACAAATTAAACATAGATTATGATATTAAATATTCGCAGACTATTTGAACGCTGTGTAGAGTTACGTTTATGATGCTGTCTAGACCTTCAAAAGTCGTCGATTCGTGTGCAATTCTGAAAAACACTGTACTGTCTGTTGCCTATATCATGTCTTTGAACAACGAAAAACCTTTGTATCAAAACCAACGAAAACATAGATAATATCAGAACAAATATACAGACATACTTTTGCAAAGCTTACAATTCTTTTTAAAACTAATACAATAGAAGTTTGCATAAACCTCATGTGGTGTGAACGACTGGCTAAATACGTGTTTTATTGAAAGGCGTTGCCAGACTAATACTTGTTGTTTTATTATAAAGAATAGATACTTAACTACTAAAATGTCGACGAGATCTGCATACATTTGGTTATAATTTAAAGTAATGAGATATTGATCGCGTCGCATTGTGCCGTAATTATTAATACGTTCAATCGGAAAAGGTACATCATGCGACTTATATATCATTATATAAATTTAAATGTCCATCTATACATGGAAGAAGACATACATTATTTTATATTGAACACACTAGTTTACGTGTTTACGTGTATTTATATTGATAAGAAAATGTCAAGAGAGCTAGATCGTGTGATCGATAGGATAATTACATTGAACTATGTGTTGTGTGACTTTTTTAATCCGACTTAAAACGCAATTCACATTTTATGCTGTAAGTGATTTGGAATTGGATAGTTGTCTCAATAAAAAAGCACAGACGACATATATGACATACATCGTAGGTATAATTTGTTTCGGGCTCAATCGAAAAAGTTAAACGCTGTGTCGCGTTGCTATGCACATTAACTCATACACACATATACAACGAGTTACCGTTTATATAAAGCGTTACCAATATTCTCCCTACACTTTCAATAGGTCATACAATTTCTTTCTGACTTGACATCTGCAGGATGTAGCTCAGACAACTGCTCAACACAGCTCATTTTTAGCTGACAATATCCAAACCACAAGGGTGAACTAACACAGAAAGCCGGTTTTTAATTCTAGCTCATATTGTCTATAATACGTGACATACAACGGATTGTGGTTTTGTTATATCTCAGATTATTTTTTCAATATAAAATGAGTTACATAAATATACATGAGATTGCTTTGTTGATCAATATACTGCAGGTCAGTTTATAAACAATCGCTAAATAAACATTAATGTTAAGGCCTTATGTAGATGCATAATGATGCTTTGGTCATGAATCATTCTTTAGTCCTTAATCCGATGATATGATTAAAAAGGGTTGAATTGCTTAAAAAGTTCGAATACATAAAGATGGTACTAGCGGACTAAATATGCATAGTCCAAGAGCATGAACTGTTTCCATTGTATGTAGTTGTTTGCAGATGTGAGAGTAGTTAATTGTTTGAGTAAACGTTAATAATTATGCTTCAACTCAATTTCAGTTTGGAAACAAATGTAATGATCGTTAGTGATTTTCAATACATTGTTTAGCAAAGGTATTTGTTAGACTTGATTTGATTTGCTTTTCACCATATGAATGTATTTTGGCGTAACATTAACCGAATGTTGTCATATTGCCAGTATTATGT
Organism: Dreissena polymorpha; assembly: GCF_020536995.1. Lineage (NCBI taxonomy): Eukaryota > Metazoa > Mollusca > Bivalvia > Myida > Dreissenidae > Dreissena > Dreissena polymorpha. The sequence continues at coordinate 1,829,367 of NC_068368.1, read as the reverse complement.
CATCATTGTATCGCCATCTGTAACTTATCTTAAATAATGCACCCTACTGATGATAGGAATTGTATCCAACTGTTGAAACAAGAGTTTCATGTTAACTATAATAGACTCGCTCTAGAAAAAACGGGTTATGATGCGTTTGCAAAAAGTGTCGTCCTAGATGACTTGTGTATCCCGCATTTGTCATACAAAATCCAATTAAGGCAGAAAGTTTCGTCCCTGATCAGCTTTTGTGGACTGCACAGGATAATCTGATACGAAACCTTACGCAAATACAGTATGCCATGTTTTTCAAAAAAGCTGCTCATAATTCCCCTTTCTATTGTATGCCGGCACACTATACTCTTACACCACATTGAACAGTGCTTTATGTTAGCACCGCATCGCCTTCCGACATAATTTCCTCTACACCCTTCGTTGTTGATCGGGAAAAAACACGATAGTAAGTGTCAATCTTGACAACTTATAATTTGCCACGTCTTAACATCTTCTCATTCATAAACAAGGCACACGTATGCTATGTTTAAGAGATCTTGTGCAACCTACCGTTTGTTATTAATATCTTGATATAAATGTTGCGTTAATTAAATATCAAACTATCAAGAGAAATACAAACAGCATATGAGTTATATGTAAATGTGTTTGGAATAACACTTAAGTTAGTATATGACTAAAATAGTTGATGTACCTATCTGTAAATCACTCAGGTCGTGAAATATATGTCAATAAGAATGAAACATATATAATTATGCGTCATAGTTCTTTGACATTGTATACAATTAAGTGATAAATATTATTATGCTTATTAGCTTCATTTTAACACAGTGTAGATATTCATATAAATTGTGTGATATATTAAACAGTGAATGCGAATACTTGACTAAAATACGTCATACCAATGTTGCCATTAAATGATAAGTTTTGTAAATTGTTCAGTGTTTTAAATAATCATACAAATTTAATGCAATTATACATAGACCAGTCTCTGACTTTATCGTATTAAGGTTAGTTTGCATATTAATGTCTTTACAAAACCTCACTTAATCATAGCAATGTCATCGGTGTTAACATTTTAATTCTTGATAACAAATATATATAAAATTGGCTGTTAATGACACCTTGTGTTAACATTTTTCTTCAGTGGCATGTAAACACATGCAGACATAACGTCCGTTGTCGTTGCCACGTTAGTTTTTATTTCAAAACGGCACACATTTATTATATAAGATGAATAAAAGCAGTAGAATATGCTCACACATTGAATTAATCATATTTATGGTTTATGTATCAGATGTTCTAAATAATGTATAAGAATGACACCTGCCAAAACGTGTTAGTTTTGAAAGTTGTATGCATTATGGAGTACTTATAGCCACCTGCGCAACAGTTCCTTCTTGTACACGTATTTTTGCAGCATAACTTGGAATCTGGACTCATAATAACTTTAGTTTAACTCCATGTTTTTCCATATACTCAAAGGTCAAGTATTTCAACATTACATTGTATTTTCATATGTATTTCATTTTTTATTTTCAATAAGTATAATGTTGCGGAAGTTTTAAATACTGAGGTGGTTCAAAAACTAAATGTATTTGAGTCATAATAAATCGTAATAAACATTTTTTATATTTTATTATATGCATTTGTCTGAGCTATTTTCGTATACCAGTTACGTCCTGTCTTCAATAAATATAATAAACATATTTAAAGTTTTTTATGTTATCAAAGGTTTTAATGGATCTAAAGGAGACTATACCCTGATATTATATTCGGGCGTGCATGTAATCGCCCGATTTGCAAACGTCGAATGGTGGTCGCAAAAGTAACAATCGCAAATGTTATTAAAATAAGCCATTTTAAACCAATCACAACAAATAAGACATCCTCTAAATATAACTGAACTGAGAGCGCAATAAAATGTAACAATCAGTCAATGCCCTGTCGAAGAGCAGATCTGACAAGCAAAATAAATGATTCCTGGTATGCAATAAATAACCTGTAAAATAATATTATGTTTAGGCTTATTGGTATCATTTCTTTGGGGATCGCAGTTGTACAAATGCAATTGTGTCGGAATGTCTATGAAATTTTATGTAATGTGTTCATGCCTGATGTTTTGTTTAAGCCATGTTCAACAGCATGAATATTCGTCTTTTGTACCAGTCAATTAATATGTTCAATCGATGGCGAATTCCTAAGCAAACTGGCTCTTGATTATCAGCGCAGTTTTCGTGCTTGTTTGCATCAAAAGCACTGTTGCTATTATATATCGTTTTATTTCTAAACAAGCTGTTACATCAAAACATGTTTCTAAGAACTATTGATTAATTCTGATTAATTCTGTAGGATTTTCTCAATGCATTTTCGTCATTAATATGTTAATGCCTCGCAAGGGGCCTTTTTAAGTTTGGGTACATTGACAATTGCTATTAAAATTGCATGCGTTCGGGTTTAAAACGTTGGTTATTTTTGATAATACTATGTATTGTTAACTCCCTAGTTTTACTTTAGAAATCGTGAATTATGCATTACAAAGTGTGCTTATTTTTGTTGAATGTAAATTTGCTGTTGAAAATATGTATATTAGGGGTGTTTATTTTTTTTGTAGTTTTCGCTAATCATAAATGCATTTGTTAATATTAAAAAGTTAAGTTCTATCTATAAGGTTTTATGAGTTGTTGTATAGCTTAAGCCACACATAACTTGTATTATCAAAGTGAATGTTACAAATGTTACACATGTATATGTCTTTCTTAATACTGATACCATTACGCTTGAATATGGTTAGGTATGCGTGACTTCAAAACTACAAATGAGACCTTTGAAACATACAAATTGCTTTTAAAATAATTGTGCTTAATGCTTTTTTATATAGGCTGTCTTAATCGTGTTTAATATGATAACATAGAATAGTTGCATCTCACAATCTTAGATAAAACATGTAAAAGTAGCAATGTCATTTTGAACAAATTATACACTAAGCATGCATTAAATGTCAAATACTAGTATATGTTTTCAATCGTGCTTCTAGTGGAATTCGATCTCATTCCTACATAACTCGCTTACTCAGATAGGAACTTCGCTACTCAAAAGCCCCGGGGGTCCGTCTTATCAAAGATCGTACGACAATATTAACTTAAAGGGGCCTTTTCACAGATTTTGGCATTTTTTAACTTATTTATTAAATGCTTTATATCGATAAATGTAAACATTGGATCGTAAAAGCTCCAGTAAAAACTCAAGAATAAAATTAAAAAAAGGAAAAGAACATTGCCCGGACCAGGTTTCGAACCAGTGACCCCTGGAGTCCTGCCAGAGTCCTGAAGTAAAAACGCTCTAGCCGACTGAGCTATTCCGCCGAGTACATGTACTTGAAGTATTTTATACCTTATATAAGCAATCTTCGTAGTTTCACAAAATTTAACGACAAAAACAGAACTCTCCAAATTATTCAATCGTTTCGCGTTGCAACGCTTTATAATTTTTAGGTTTTAAAATCATCAAAAGATGCATATAATGGCTATATTAGACCATGGTTAATGTTCAGTATTACTGTTTCCTCACAAATATCATAACTAAAACGAAAATTTGCGAATCTGAAACAACTTTTTTCAATTTTGTCAATTTACCAAAGCGTGAAAAGATCCCTTTAAGATTGATTTTTGTTATTCTAGAATATAAGTGATTATGATCTGTATGTTTCAAATATCAAGGATATTTGACAGCTACTTTGGAAATGAATGAAAATGTTCAACACAAGAAATTATTAATGTGACGGTTACATATTTATGGCGCTTCGAAAATTGCATCGTAAGGTGAGAATGTCATACGATGTTTGATAAGACGGGCCCCCGGTGTCAATGATTTTCATGCGTTAAAGGTACTTCATGTACATGTAGATTATGCCGATTTGACTCCTATCACTGATTTTTTCGGGCCCGCTTAAAGTGTCTCCGGTAAAAATGAATTATAATTATGAAAATAAATATTGTATTGAACGTTATTTTCATTATGGCATATATTCACAACTTCTTAAAAGGTAATCTAATTTTTGAAAATAGTATACTGTGTTTACACTTGATGTTTCCCTTTGATGCGATGCTTTGTATGATCTTAAGGCAAACATGAGTTTCTTTTCGTTTAATTTGTTGTTTTATTAAACTTATTATTTAATCAAGACAGTTTGTGAAATATATTATATACAAACATATACTATAATTTGTATTTGTAACACAAACATGGCACAATGATAATTTAATTGTAAATAGTTTTGTTTAAAAAACCGTGGCATCTTCTTGACCAATATTTTGTTTAAATGTTATGAGTATGACTATATCCATGTTCTATTAATATGATGCAGCCATCATCACTAAGATTTATAAACATTCACCGACCTTATCAAACATTTAAATTGTTTGTGTAAAGTTTCATTTCCGAATATACTATTAAGTTTGTGTTGTATTTAATTATTTATTCATTCTATTCAATAACTCCGAAAAACATCGAAACGTTATGTATAAGAGAACAATAGTGAGATAGTTTTGTGTGATTAAGCAGTATATATATATTGGCAAACATTCAGTAAGCATTACAGTTCTCTGGAATTTACTTTTAGCAGCCAGTAATAAACGTGCGGAAAATTCGATTAAGCGTGAACGTGATAGTCATAAAGAGACCAAGTCAAAGTAATTTTATTCAATCATTGCGTACCTTTGTCATTGAACATTGATTATGTCAGAAAATAACCTGGCGTTTTAATAGGATGTAATGACGTCCATGTCATGCGAATCTATTGACAAATTGCATAATACGATTTTTTTCTCAGTCAATATTAATTTGCTTTCACTGCGGTGAAATGAAAATCTGGTTCGATTTTCTTTTTCATACGTCATAATATGTTGTTTTTTTGTAAAGTTAAACAAATCTGATCCTATCGTACAAACTATAAGGCATATTGGATTCTTTACAATTCACAATCAATATGTGTCGCTGATAATCGTTGCACATGTAATCTAATTAAATAAGAAGCCTCATTACACATTCTAGTGCGATTGAGGCAAACTTATTATATCCTTTCACAATTATCTTAAACAACTTTTGCGGGACATACTATGGCCAATTTTAAATGTAGTTATATTATCCACCCCGCTCCCTTCAAAATAGTGTTGATCTTAGTTGTATTGTCACATTATGCGATAAACTCAGACTTTGTTAAATAATAAACGCGGCTGTGTGCATATGCGAAAATGCAATCAACAATAAATTAACTAATTGTTACGTGAGACCATTTGAATATTGAAAGAGAAATTAATAATATTAAAGAAGTCTTGTAATAGACTTGATATTTATGACACTTCTATTACACTGTTACAGTACTTGTATGTCCGTCAAAGTCTTACGTATGTTTTTATTTATTGTGTTAATACAGTTATTTGAAAACCAATTGAGAGTAGTATATATATATATATTTATATATATTCTTATCAACAAATATGACCATGTTCGTATGATAATGCAAAATTGCATTATACATACCATAGATATTGGAAGGTCTCAGTGACAATAAGATTGCCATTGTTAAACTGTTTGCATGACTTTGTATCAATGTGTTGTCTTAATATGTTACCTTCGGAAAATAAAGAGATTATAATTATTATTATTATTATTACTATTATTATTATTATGCACTCTTCTGGTTGATTGACAGTTTTAACAGGGTAAGTGTACGTGCATTTTGGGAAATAAAATGTTTGGTATTCCTTAACTGTATAAGTGTTGTTATCTAGTGCATACAGTAGCCTGGCAAAATTGGAAGTCGAAGGTTTTGCAATACTAAGTTCGGTCACAATATTTTAATAAGGAATTGTATGACCGACAATTACATAATTGGCCATATATCATGACTTGCATCATATATAATGCTGGATAATAAACATAACAATTGTATCGAAGTCAGATAACTATAGCTTTTGCCTTGACTTCAACATGGATACTCAATAAATCCGAATTAGCGTAAATTCATACACATTGCATGTTTTACACATACCGTTTCAAACGAAACGCATATGAATATAAAAATAAAAAGACAATTTAAGTGTATTGTTCACATAAATAGTTCCGCACAATATGCGTGCTTTATTCTGAATGATAATAATATCAATTGTTAGTTCAAAAAAGGGTATGTTAACAAATCGGTTACTTTCATGACAATCTTTTTAAATCGAACAACACAAGTGTTACTTGTGTTGATATACTGCACCGTGACCTTCTGTTCTTTATATGTATGAATCTTTAAGGATCTATTGAACGTCCGAAGTATCGGAATACGGTACTGTCAGTAAACTTATTTTTTTTGGCAAAGAGATTAAAAGTTGTTTCCAATATCAGATCCATACAATTAACATGGTGACGGTTAATTATAAATTATTACAGTATCCCTGTTTATTTCACAAAGCTCGAAACAGGCTACCTGAACTTGTCCCCTAACATGTAATGTTTGTTTGTTTGAGTGTAGCGAGTTATGCTTTTACGTATTACACATATTTAAGGCACACGTCATATGTAAACATTAATGTGAATCGAACAAGGTCCAACAGTTTTTTCACCTGCTTCTTCCGGCCACTTCAAATGAGCGGATACTGTTAATATAACGTCTCAGTTTAATTTCTGTGGAGCTTAAGCTCACTTTCAATACCAGGCTGAAAACACAAGTCATGCAAAACTGCGTATCATATATGGCAACCTATCAATTTTAGAGTAAGAGAGATGAGAACGTTAGAATGATTCTTATATATATATATTTATGTATTTATATATAATCTGACCTTGGTAAACGAACCTGAAATTATGTCTATGTCTTCCGGTGAATTACAATTATCGTCTTAATTCAAATAAATACATTGATATGCAATTCATCGGTGTACTTACGTGTCTTGTTTGTTTAATAAGCAAACGGATATCTTTAAAATCGCATACCATTAAAATCACAGATATTTATGACTCGAATAATTTGGACAAGAAACTAGGAACTGTATCTAAAAAACGTACCACAGTGTAATTCAAACTCCTAGAAAATGACAGAAACCTCATACAAATAAAGATTTGTAAGTTAGTACGAATTAGATTAATTTTAATCATAAACGTTAAATATTTATTCTAGTATTTATTTAATACTAAGCTATCATAAATTGATAGATAATATGTTGAGTTAGAACATTCGTTCCAAAAAAACTATGGTTCACGTACAAGATCTATATCACAATATGAAAACATGTGCTAATTTTTGGCTTTTTGCTTTTTTTGCTCTCATAGATACAATTATTTGTTTAGTCCACATTTCCCATCACATAACACAGTTCAATTCTTTCTTTTCTTACGACCGTTAAACCAATCATTTATTTGTCGTTCAAATCCATATTTTAATTGAACGATTTAATGCACCCGTTCTGCAGCTAATGGAAACAGAAATACTACTGCTGTATAGACATGGAATGCCATACATTTATGCATAAACTGTGAAATGCATTTCTCAAAAATGCGTTACCCATTTTATTTGTAAAAGGAAGTTCTTTTACTTACTTAATTATATGGACTTTGCAATGGTAAATGTTGTTATATCGGCAGTATTCGCTATCATAATTATACAATAAAATCAGTACAATATACATGCATTCACTAATACGTCAAATATTCATGATAACTGTTTTCAATCGCTAATTGCCTTATTGTATATATCTACCAAGGGATAACCAAAAATTCAGCGTACAAGAAAAGGAAACCTCAGGCAAGCTCATTTAGTCTTAAACGTTTCATCAGATTAATTATTGCTTATCATTTTACTAATAAGCGCGTGCTAAACGTGCATGAAATGCGCATGCAAATTTAGAACAATTGTATAACACAAGTTGACCTCATAAAAGCTGGCCACAATGAATAAATTACAGTAATAAATTTCATTGCTGGTTGTGGGAGGATTAAATGTTATATGAAATGTATCGACATTTTAATCTGGCCTCAAGAAATAAAACAGACATGCATAGATGTTTCTGTTTTACAAACGATGTTAAAGTTGCATAGCACATTGTGAATAGGCACTTATTGTGTTACGAAGAAAAGTAGAACAATAAAACGATTTTAGTTTAAGTATTTGTCTCCTCAATACGATTATCTGAATTTATATAGCGGCTGTTTTTTTAGAAATACGGATTAAATTCAAGCGTAATGAAGCTTTTGTGATTTAAGTGTACTTCTAGAACAAATCATCAAAAAACTAAGAAATCTATAACATTTAAAATAAATATAAGACAAGCTATGAATTTATCTTAATTGTAAGTGTGAAAATGAAAAACAAACATAAAAATTTGAAACGCAAAATTTTGGTTCAGTTATTTTTGTGTGTTTATTTCATTGTGCTAAGATCGGCATAACCCGTTTCATTGTAAAACACAGTTTTTAAAATTGCAAAACACATTTATGTCTTAGGTTGTTTCATTTATCAAAATATATTAAAATGTATATATACGCAAACACATAATAAATATATGAACATTTCATTATCATATTAATTATATCACACACAATCTTTTTATAACAACAAATTCACAGTTATTGTTCCTTGTTAGGTTTGGAAACCCCTATGGTGCTTTATCAACGTTTACATTTTGTGTATTTAGCTGTTCCTTTTCGAAAATAACAAAACCATTGTAAGCTAAACGTAATTGTTTATCGCGTTAATATACGCAAAGTATTGATTATTCTGCAGTTATGACTTTCTTTACATATTTTGAAAAGAGTATATAGACACTCTTTCTGAAAAAAAAAGATAAATCTTTACTCAATATAAGCTATCTGGTGCTGAACGATCACTTATGTCAACACTAACGCCGCCATGTATTTGATCTGGAATCTAATGCGGCAAGCACTGTTATGAAATAACACTCATTATCTGTTTTGAAATACCACTCATTATTAATTGCGCCAAGATTGAAATCTTTATGAGTGCAAGATAATGATTAATACTATAACGATGTTTGCATACGATGTGTACATCGGGATTCTTGAGTGAAGGCATGAACATAGGTCGCCTTAATTGAGTTCTAATAGTAATGCATATTATCTGTGAATGTTCATGAATTACCGTCTCTCTTAAGATTTTATTCAACATAACCGTAATTGAAATTCTGTTCATGAAATTATGTGTTGGTTTACACAGATTTCGGTTGCATTTTGAAGTGTTGAAGTATAAAATGCATGTAGGCACTATCAATATGTTCATAAACTAAATATATTCATACAATGTCGTAACAAAAACCATTGCTTAATATAATTTTCTATTGATGGAACAGAACTCACATAATAATCCTTACGTATTGTCCTATAATACATGATACAGTATCTCATTCTTCGATATACATATGGGTGTTACGAAGTTACCACTAATTATCGTATGGCAAATATGCCACAGGTTGTTTAATTCGTCGGGTTCCTGGCGTTGTGTTGGCGAAGTTAATATGTATATCAGACTGACAGACAAACAGACAGTTAATTCAGACTTAAACAAAAGTACATCGTCTTCATACTCAAATTTACACATTAATCCTGTCATGTAATTAAGTATGTTAACATAATATTACATCACATAAAATGGTCATGTAAGAATACAAATATGAATAAACACAATATATCCCAATGGTATTCAGTGTTCACATTCGCTGTATTTGGGTGTACAACTGGGTGTCAAAGATGGTATTCAGTGTTCACAGTTCGCTGTATTTGGGTGTACAACTGGGTGTCAAAGAGGATACGTATTATAATATATGCTAGTGACGAATATGTTACACAATAAATGAAATGTACATTCCTCGCCAAAATTATGTCACTCAAACATTAAACGTTGCAATATGGTCGGAAAAATCACTACATAAGACAAACAATGCATACTTTAGTTTTGTGTAAACACTCAGACGTAGAATGCCCATCGAAAGACACTCCTTTTAAATCACTAGACATCCATGTACTTGCTCCACACTGGAAGACAAGAGTGCCATAGAAATAAGCATACTAAGGGTCCGATTCTGTCGGTGATTTTAAAGTATATCTTTGAGATTGGTGCTGTTGAGTTAATTCCTTTATAATGTGTAACTGATTAAACTAAATGTTTGATATCCGGATTATATTTACCATATTCAAGACGGTTCAAAATCGTTTAACGGTGCGTATTCATTTATCGACAACATGTCTAATTACTATCAACAGACTATATTGATTATAGACTGAAATAACACTCGTATTATACCGCAAATATAAAGCTTGTTTTTAAATTTAACAAATACCTTATAATACCCTTCTTGTTTTTCCGAATATGCCTGTAGGTTAGTAGTGTCGTCCTACCAAACTACAGGTGTCGATTGGAACGCTATACTCTCAACATTGGTTTCATCGTCAATTATTGTAATTTCATGATAATTCAGCTCAATCTTTCCCAACTTTAAAGTTCATTTTATGAATAAGCTATCGAAGTTTGAATAAAATGTCTGAACTATTTTTGGCAGGTTTACACATTTTTATCTCTGTGAAAGTCATCGTAAAGACACTAATACCGCTTCGTAAATCTTAGTACAATCTTAGTTACACAATGTTGTTTAACATTTTTATGTTGCCAAGCACCCAATACCTTTTATGAATACTGCTCTATCAAAATCGAGTTTAATATATAAAAAAAACATTGCTACATTACACTTAGAAGAAATCAGAAGGTATTAAATTATGAAAATTCAAGGATAGCGAGTTATAAAAAATCCTGTAAGCAGCATGTGTCTGAATACATTCATTAAACTCTTAAATGTGTCGTTCGTTAGTTTGATGTCTTGTCTCACTGTAACACTCCTTACACAATTAAAGGCATAACTTTGACTGCTATTCTTAATCATAGTATTTACTGATAGTCAACTTTGGAATTCTCTTCCGGACAATTTCAGAATTATATAACGCGTTTCTTCAAATCCGTTCCAAGATGTCCAGTTTGAATATGCCTGACTACTCAATCTACTAATCGTTCTTTACTTTTCATAAATTAGATAGCGCTGTTTTGTTTGTGTGAATTTCATATTTATAAAAACGTGCAAAGCGCTGCGTTTAATCATTCTTCAATAAACGTGGGCAGTTTTGTATATGATGTTAAATACTAATTCCGTGTATACGATTCTTACACGTAACATTTCATTGAAATGTATGTGGCGCCCCGGTTAGTTCAGCAGAGAAAACACTCACCCTGATATCGATTTCAATTCTTCGTTCCAGGTAGCATATTGTTAAACTATTATTATGTGTACCTAGGTTTTAAAATTTTATTATTGGAAGTTATAGTAGAAGTACTACTAGTAGTAGTAGTTGAAGAAGTAGAATTTGCAGAAGAAGCAATCGTAATAAAAGTGGTCGTTGTAGTAAGTGTAGTATTAGTAGTTGTTCGTATTGTTGTTCTAGTAGTATTAATATTTAGTAGTAGTACTAGTAGTAGTAGTAGAAGTAAGTAGTAGTAGTAGTAGTAGTAGAAGTAGTAGTAGTAGTAGTAGTGGTAGTAGTAGTAGTAGTAGTACTTGTAGTAGTAGTAGTAGCAGTAGTAGTAGTAGTAGTAGTAATAGTAGTAGTAGTAGTAGTTGTAGTAGTAGTAGTAGTAGTAGTAGAAGTAGTAGTAGTAGTAGTAGTAGTAGTAGTAGTAGCAGCAGCAGCAGCAGCAGCAGCAGCAGCAGCAGCAGCAGTAGTAGTAGTAGTAGTAGTAGTAGTAGTAGTAGTAGTAGTAGTAGTAGTAGTAGTAGTAGTAGTAGTAGTAGTAGTAGTAGTTAGTAGTAGAAGTAGTAGTAGTAGTAGGAGTAGTAGTAGTAGTAGTAGTAGAAGTAGTAGTACAAGTTTATCAATACAAATATCAAACCATGTGTCACTTGTTTGCGCTTTAAGTTTTATACACAATGCAAACACTGATACTATATTTTTCACCAGTGGTAACACAACTGTCTTAGATAAGTTCCTTACATACTTGCAGATGAGTTGAAGTCTGATGTTGTTTTTTTGTGCAGTTTGTCATTAACTTTAACTGCTTCGAATCCATAGTAAACTATCACGTTCATGCGTGCACGACACTGTAGGGACACGACTGTCTTTGAGCTACATTTCGCTTATATTGCCATTACCGAAGTATTGTATATCGCACAAACATTATCATACCCGTTTGTCAGGTAAATCTCTTCTTTGTTCTGAAATCAAAACGATAATGACTGTTACAAATGACACTTTATTTATAAAACGTGATCCATTAAACTCGCAGTACAAATGTTGTTACAGATAGATCGAATAGATCGTATGAAATTTGCACAAAACACATAATTCAAGAAATTGTTTAATATTTTATCCAACAAATGATTAGACTATCATGGAAGACATTACTTTTAATAGTATATTTGAATTCTTAAAATTATAAATGATCTGTATTTAAATTTAATGTTTGGTTTGGGTGGGTTCATTTAAACAGTAATGGTTCTGATTCCGAGGCCATGGCCGAACGATAAGAATGCGATAAATGTATTCATAAAGGTGTGTCGGCTTTTAGGACGTTGATGATAATATAGTTTGTCAATTATCAAGGCAAATGCTGTCAATATGAATGACGACACTTTATATATCGCGGATGACTAATATTGTATGGCACAACGTTAATAAATTGATTTGCATCTTGCGATGATTTTTACATTAATGTGTTCCTATTTGATCAGAACTTACTGGGGACAACACAACTATATTTTCCTCGAGGAAATTTTCCACATTACCGTGAGAACGTTTTTTGTTATGTCACTACTAAATCAATTGTCAATTGATTGAGGAGTTTTTAAACAAAAATAAACGAACTAGCTTCTTTGTACATTTCTTCATAAATATGCTATTTTTAAGGATTTAATAATATATAGATATGACATTACTTTGGCTTGACCGACGAATTGGAAGCGGCATCGAGTCTCGTCATGTAAATATGATGTACTTGTTTTCTGTGATGATAGCTATTGACTTTCATATTACTTTCAAGGGATGGTATACAACGCAAAACGGTATGGCACATGGCCTTCTGTCATTCATAACTCCGTCTCTTACCAATATATGTATATATATATATAGATATATATACATATATTTATGTCACATTTATGGTTAATTTATCATTATTCTTAGGAAACAAATTGCACTTACTAAATTTCTCGTGTGCATATACATGTATTGCGTTCCTTGTAAAGAACTAACCGATTGGAAATTTGGCATGTTGCGGTAATCATTTGTCTTTAATTTTATGTGATCTTATATATGAAATAGGTACTTGTGCATTACTAATTATGAGTAATGTTTAATACTCTTCTATCACATAATATCTTCGTAAAAAGAAATGTGAATCGTTACATTGACGTTCTTGTATGGTTTAAGTAGGCAACCCGTTCGTAATTATATAACTCTTTTGTTTTATTACTGTTACATGCGATCAGAAAGTGTAAAATCCTCTCGTGAGGTGTATGACAGGACTTCAATCAGGCCAATCAGAGGCAACTCCATCGACAACAGTTTGGGGATACTTATTTTAACAAAAAATAACGAAATTGTTTAATTTGATAAGAAAGGCTTACGCGCACATGAACCACATAGTTACCTTTAAAGTTTCACTTGGGGTCAAAGTTCATAATGGAAACACTTATGTGTTGAGCTGTTTGCCCGTGTTATGATGGTTGAGTGGATTATTTATAATTGTTATCGGTATTTGAATTTAAATGTATCGCTAATGTTGTTGTCACGTATGTCAATTCCATGTTTATGTAAAAACACAGCCGATGTGATATTAAAAATCTTTTTAAATCGTTTAATTAAATTTTAAGCATATCATTATATTTTAAGAACCTACAATGTATCTGCGATTCAGCTGCCGTTTGATATTGGTGATATGCGTCCATTTTAATGGAACAGTGTTTTGACGAACCACTGAAAACCATCTTTGAAAGTGGGTTCATGTATATAACATAGAATGCATGTTTCACTTGCGTTCAGTACAAAATATTTACGAACAGTTATGTAGCAAAATCAAAAAAACAATTACTGTATACAACTAGCAAAGAAGGCTTCACAGATATACAGATATTTACCACAGGTCATATGTAATTCTTCAAACTTCTATGAGCTGAAGAATCATTGGAATGCAATTGTTTTGGCAATCATGTATAATTTAAGACGTAAAAAGAAAGAGGTATAAAAAGAGGGTTTATGCATGGAAAGTCCAATAATGTGACCATTTATTGAACGTGTGTTGAATAAATTTCAAACATTTCTTGTTTGTGTTGTATGTCCCCTCACTAATATTATACTTTAGATTATACTTGTATAGACACACACTTTTCTCATGTTCGGCGGTAGAAATAGTTTTATTCTTATTGTATTTTTTCAACAATACTAATTTAATATAAAAATGACATGTTGTAAAAACGATATTTGAGTTCTCTCCAAAACACCTGGTTTACGTGTATATTACTTGTAAATATTATAAATATTTTTAATAAAAGTGCTTTGCAATTTTACAAGCGAAAAACGTGTTAGTTGAAATAAAAACGGTGCAAATAATTGTTCAGACGAATAGACGATACATTAATAAACGACAGAACCGACATAAACGTATGCAATTAGTGTACTCAACCTATAAACGCATTCAAATCAACTCCACGCTTAGTGCAATTACAACGGTAGTGGATGCTTTTGTATCGTTTATTTCCATTAAAATGCAATAAGACCGTATCTTCACATAAGTAATTTATGATTGTCTTAATAGCTTATTCGACCATTATTCACTTACGCATTATTGTCAAGTTGCGATTAAATTATGTGTATTTTCGGTTGCATACAATCAATTTAAGTAAGCGTCAATACTATTTTCCAAATGAACAATTAAATCACTATCATGACTGTTTAAGAACTACGGTCTATAAAAGCTACGCATTTGTCCTATGTAAATGATGGATATTCATTTTAGGACATTCTTTATCGATGACATTAATCTGGAAAATTTAGTTGCCGAAAATCATCGGAATTAATTTATTTATCGCAAGAATCCAACTGAAACACTCGATGAAAACTTGCCTGTCATTCGAAGTAAGAAATCGATGTTTTGACTCTAATCGTAATATCACACAAATAATTATTCCAAACTAAATATGATAAGAATTTTCGCTCAAACGTGAATTTTACTATGAAGAGACTTTCTTAAAACTGGAAAAGTTTTTAAAGCGGAAAGTGTCGTCCCTGTTTAGCCTATGCGAACTGCAAGTTCTAATCTGGGACGACACTTTAAGCACATCCATTAAAGTTCCTTTTCATAGAGTGCGGCTCCTAGATAAAGTTATGCAGTGTGTTTAAGGCTTCTTAAATACCACATGTCCATGTAAAGTCTGCTTCGAGTTTGATAGTAAATACCAAAAATATCAAAATAAGTTTCATAGCGAAATGGGTTTATGGTATTAAATAAACCATATACGTTTCACATCTTTAGCATGTTTTGCGAATGTTTATTTCAGTATAAAACAGTATTTTAAAGCGATATTTTTGCGTACAGGGTTACTTCGTTTAAAACAAAATTCGTCCAACAATTGAATAAGGATGAATACTGAGGGTAATGAATGACAAGCAGAATCGATCTGTTCACATGTACCCTTATCGATAAATGTTCTGATTAATGTGTTTCTAATATCGTTACTTGCTTCTTCATGTTTACAATTTGTGGTAACTATATGCATGTTATTGGTAACTTTAGCAATCCATACAACAACAAGTGAAAGGATTATGTATTTATTATTTTTTAAAGCACGCTCTTTGATTCATATGCTTAGATTTTGTAATCATCTTAAAAACTTAATTAATTACTTAATTGAAAGTGGGTTTAAATTTAAAATTGGTTTGGTATTAGAATTGATCATAACCAGAAATGCTATATACAAATATTTCGATGCATAATGTTATACTATAAGGTGTGCTTATATAATATAATAACCAAAGGTAAGAACACACTAGCTAAAACTCACATAATAAAATACATAAAATCATACATAGGTAGTACACACTTCTATGGAATGATCCTAGTCAGTAGATAATGCACTATTTATCAGATGCATACAACGTTTTGACGATCACAAATGATCTATGGTAAAATCCTTTGCGATGACGGATTCAAAATGGCCTTCTGGCAAATTTCATTCGATGCGCGTACTACGAATTTGTTCGAGTGAAAACGACACAATTTTCGAATAAATGAACTAGGCGATCTTAAGATTGTGTAACAACAAGTTCATTCGTTACGTAATTTAGAGGTTCTATGAACAAGTTTAACAAGTTCGATAATTATTATTATAGAATGTTGCTCTTTTAAACGTATACTGCTCACTGGTCTTTTTGTTGTCAAACACAATTAAACCTACAGATGACAATGTTTGTTCGACATTATATTTAATTCATTGAATTTTTGCATTTGTCATGAATATTACTTAATTGATATAAATATTGTAATTTCATTACTTAAACATATACTACAAAACCATAATATATTTTCAAATTTACAATAACCATTCCCATATATATATTTATTACATGCTATACCCTGTTTCCCATGTAATTCAACAATTACATATTTTGTTATATAACACATGTGTAATAAAGCATTTTTAAGCGTTTTAATTGGCTTAGTTTTCATTTATTGACCAATCGCATTTTGTTATTTTGCTGAAATGACGTTGCAACATCAAATGACGTCACGAAATGTAAACAACGATCAGAATTTATCATTATGTTTGCGTACATATTTATTTGATTTGCTGACTTGAAAGAATGTGATAAAAAAAGATCTGACAATCGTTGTCATATTATACCATATTTTATTAAACTCGTCCAGGAAATTCGTTAGTAAGCTCGCCAAAGGCTCGCTTACTAACAAAATTCCTGAGCTCGTTTAATAAAATATGGTATGATATGACAACTCGTGCCAGATCCTATATATATTATATATGCATATATATAGGAATGGTTATTTTATGTTTGAAAAATAATTGAATATATATATACTTACGGGCATGGTTATTGTATATTTGAAAATACTTGGATTATGGTTTATGTATAAGTAATTAAATTACAACGTATATTATTTTAAAAAAATATTCACGTCTGTTTACAAAATAATACCTTGTTTAAATTTTAAAATCTATTGGGCATTAACGTTCTTCCTCCCATTAAGAATGTATTTGTCTTATATGTTTATGCAGTGTTTTTTTTAAATATTATCTCTCCCATCGGTATCGGACACATCTTTGCTGTAAAACACCATTTAATACTTTCGAAATAAACGTATTGGGACAGCTCGCGGTTTTAAGAGAAATTCACGAGAAACTTAATAGTTTTACCATTTCACGTCTGGAATACATTTTGAACCGCAAATAAAGATAACAATAGGAAACATTAGCGAACACATTAAGGGCAATTAAATCGATATTCACAATTGTTTGAATTCAACGGAATCATTTTTGCTTTTATTTTATTCATAAATAAAAGAATAATTCACTTTTTCACCATGATCAAAACATTAAATAAAAATGATTAGTTGTTCTAGATTCTACAACGCTCATGTCTAAATTGTAATTATCACTTTTGGTGTCCACAAATCGATAGCGTGTGTTCACTGCTCAGCAAGCATAGTATTTATGAATTTAGTATTTGGATGTTAATAGATCACCAATAGAACTATTTGATATAATTTGTACAGGCTGAAGTAAATATGGAAGCCAATGAGTTGTAATTGAAGTCATAAGAAAATATAAGTATTTGTCATTACCAAAAATGAATATGGCGTTGATATATTGTAATTCTGAAATTAATGCAATACTGTGATAAAAATGCGCTTTAAAAACGTGCGTATCTAAAAAACACCTGTACATACTATTACACTCAATGCCTGGACATATTATTCGATTTCGATACCAATACGGCCAATATCGATTTGATTCACTGCAATCCCGATTGATCCGCATTTAAAACCTTACTTTCCGAATCCGTCGTCTAAACTTTCTTCTCATTTATAATACGTCTTGTGACTGGTCAGTAGCCAATATGGCATCCAATGAATGAATAATTACAATGCTGAGGATTACATCAGCCGGTAAAATGGCTTCTTAAACAACGCTGAAAGATGCACCGTCAAAATTAAAGTCAAAATTATGGAAACATTGTGCGTTTCGCAAAGGTTCCGATGCAAAGGCAACTTGCAAAACGTGTTTCGTTGACGTAAGTTGAACTCAGTCAGTTGGTTTGATTACTTAACTGTGTGCTGATGTTAAGAAATCAACTGGAAGTTGTTTATATATTTACATGTTTGTTTTTGTTTTGTTTGTCTGATAAACACGTGCGATACAGTGTGCATTTTATGTTATTTAAAAATAACTCAACAGGTAGTTTTGATCAATAAATTTGTTTCTTATAAAACAATGTGTGTTTTTAAATTGTATTTCCAAAATAAAACACTTTAATTGTACGGCATAATAACTTAATTAGTTAATTACAATTACCAAACAAATTAATTCATGCCCTGGACAAACCAAACATGAAAAAGTTCGCAAAATAAGCTGCAACTAGTTTAATTTGAATCGAATCGAAAATAATCGAATCGGACCATTTGGTATCGAAATCGTATCGAATCGAATGATGAGTGAATCGTTACAGTTCTAATAATACTGTACCTCACACACATTGTAAATTTAAACGGCTAGATATCCGGAATAAGACTGTTGTAACCTGACTCTGCAAGCGGCCCGAAAAACATAGCATAAAACCGGCTGACAGATAAGCATTTGTGAAATCTTATATTTTTGTTCTGCTGTTGTCCTGTCGTCATTGTGACGTCACTTAGAGCCCCGTTTTCAAGCATTTTAAGGTTTGCCTCGGCAACGATTTTGAAGAAGCCGGATGGTCGTCATTTCTTGAAAAACACGCATCAACGCACATTTATCACGTTTATTGTTTTAAAGGTAAAGTGGATTCGTGTAGTCATTGTGTAACTGGTAAGTATTTGATTCATTTTATACAAGACGTATTCTACATAACGCAGTTAAACAATTTCAACCCAGTCTGATTTACTTCAACTATTTATTCACGTTTAGTGATATTTGCATGGTTTCGTCACACATAAACGTTGCGTTGTATGTGCCGTCGACTACTTATCTTTATTTTGATAAGGTATTTATGAT
Source organism: Dreissena polymorpha (assembly GCF_020536995.1). Lineage (NCBI taxonomy): Eukaryota > Metazoa > Mollusca > Bivalvia > Myida > Dreissenidae > Dreissena > Dreissena polymorpha. Next base: position 1,810,075 of record NC_068368.1, on the reverse strand, counting down.
TTTCCTTATGATGTAAAGACGTCGCATTATTCCTTCTTATGTCTTATGATGTCACTTTTTTACTTTTTGTAAAGACGAGTATTATTTATTTTAATTGGGGAAGTTATGTGGTTAATAGCGTCCCTGTACAATATTAACGAATACATAAAATCGGAGTGTTCTTTCAAAACTCTCGATTTTGATAATGATAAAAAGGGTTTATGTACAGTGATACTGTATCCGGATTCAAAACTAAACAACCGATCTTAACAGGAATACATCAGTTACATGTTTATTCTTACAATTAACAATATAGTCTTATTTTAATGCATACTATGTAACAGTTGTGATGTTTGACCGTCTGTTTAAAACGAATTTACAAACCATTAATGTATATTTAAATGATTTTTTTTCTTTGTTTTATTTTTATTTTAGATTCAAATTATACATAGGCTATTTGTAAGTAAACCATGTCGCGCGAAAACAGACACGTTATTTATACAATGAAGTTGGCAAACAAATGTTTAACAACTGAAACGACAATATTGTTATATCTCAAAGAACACAGATCTTTTACATTAGTGTTTCTATCTTGAATAACAAAATTATAACAATATGTGAGAGTATTTTAGATAAAATATTAACATTAAAATACTGACGGTTGCTTATTTACCAACTAGATATGTTACCGTGATGATTCACAATTGCTGTACACGTTCATTATCGCTTGATACGTTCAGGTTTTCATCGTACTATACAATGAAATATATTGTAGAAACTACGATGCATCTTCATGTTCATTATAAATCTGAAACATGCATTATTAATTAGAACACCATTTATTAATTCAAGACAGAACAAATTGAGAAAAAGAGTTTATCAATAAAAAAATTCAAACACTTTGTCACTTGATTGCGTTTTAAGTTTTATACAAAATGCAAACACTGATGCTATTTCTTCAACTGTGGTAACACAACTGTTTTAGATAAGTTTCTTACATAATTGCAGATGCTCATTTCTTTGAAGTCTGATGGGGTTTTTTCGCGCAGTTTGTCATTAACTTTAACTGCTTCGAGTCAATAGTAACCTATCACGATCATACATGCACGACACTGTAGAGATACGATTGTTTTTAAGATACATTTCGCTTAAATTGTAATTACCGAAGTATTGTATATCGCACAAACATTATCATACCCGTGTGTCAGGTAAATGTATTTTTTGTTCTGAAATCGAACCGATAATAATTATAACAAATGACACTTTATTTCAAAAACGTGATCCTTTAAACTCGCAGTACAAATGTTGTTCCGAATAGATCGTATAAAATGTGCACAAAACACATTATTTAAGAAAATGTTTTAATAGGTTGAAATTTCATCCAACAACTGAGTAGACTATCATGGAAGACATTACTTTCAAGTGTATATTTGCATGCTCAATTTTACAAATGATCTGTATTTAAATTTAATGTTTGGTTTTTGTGGGTACATAAACAGTATTGGTTCTGATTCTGAGGCCATGGTCGAACGATAAAAATGTGATTAATGTATTTATAAGTTTATATCGGCTTTTAAGACGTTGATGATAATATAAGTTGTCAATTATCAGGGTTAATGCTGTCAATATGAATGACGTCACTTTATATATCGCGGAACACTAAGATTTTATGGCACAACGGTAATAAATAGATTTGCATCTTGCGATGATTTATATGTTAATGTGTTCATATTTGATCAAAAGTCACTGGGGACAATATAGCTAAATTTTCCTCGAGGAAATTGTCCACATAACCGTGAGGTTATGTAACTACTAAATCAATTGTCGATTAATTAAAGAGTTTTTTAACGAAAATAAACGAACTAGCTTCTTCGTACATGTCTTCATAAATACGCGCTTCTTAAGGATTCAATAATTTATAGATATGTGATTACGTTGGCTTGACCGACGAATTGGAAGCGGCATCGAGGCTTCTCATGTGAATATGATGTACTTGTTTTCTGTGATGATAGCTATTGGCTTTATATAGTGTATATTACTTTCAAGGGATGGTATACAACGCAAAACGGTATGGCACATGGCCTTCTGTCATTCATAACTCCGTCTTTTATCAATATATATGTCACATTTATGGTTAATTTATCAGTATTCTTAAGAAACAAATGGCACTTACTAAATTTCTCGTGTGCATATACATGTATTGCGTTTATTGTAAAGAAATAGCCGATTGGAAAATTGGCATGTTGCGGTAATTATTTGTTTTTAATTTTATGTGAACTTATATGTAAAATTGGTACTTGTGCATTGCTAATTATTAGTTTTGCTTTTAATTCTCGTCTGTCATATACTCCCTTCAAAAAAAGAAATGTGAGTCATTTCATAGACGTTCTTGTATCGTTTAATTAGGCGGGGTCCCGTTCGTAGTTATATAACTCTATTGGTTTATTACTGTTACATGCGATCAAAAAGTGTTAACTCCTCTCTTAAGGTGTATGACAGGACTTCAATGAGGCCAATCCGAGGCAACTCCATCGACAGCAGTTTGGGGATACCTACTTTTAACAAAAAATAACGAAATTGTTTAATTTGATAAGAAAGGCTTACGCGCACAGGAACCACATAGTTACATTGGGGTCATAGTTCAAAATGGAAACACTGATTCGTTGAGCTGTTTGTCAGTGTTATAGTAGTGTGAGTGGATTATTTATAAATGTTATTGGCATTTGAGTTTAAATGTATTGCTTATGTTGTTGTCAAGTATTTCAATTTAATTTTTATGTAAAAACACAGCCGATGCGTTTTTAAAAACTATACAGTTTTATGTTTTGATCATTTACTAAATCGTCTTATTAAATTTAAAGCGTAAACATATCAGTATATTTTAAGAACCTACATTGTATCTGTGGTTCAGCTGCCGTTTGATATTGGTGATATGCGTTCATTTTAATGGAACAGTGTTTTGACCGAACCACTGAAAATCATCTTTGAATGTGGACTCATTACATACAAAAAAATGCATGTTTCACTTGCGTTCAGTACAAAAATATTTACAAACAGTTATGTAGCAAAATAAAACAAGCAAGTACTGTATACAACTAGCAAAGAAGGCTTCACAGATATACAGATTTACCACAGGTAATAGGTAATTCTTCAAACTTCTACGAGCTGAAGAATCATTGGAATGCAATTGTGTTGGCAATAATGTAGAATTTAAGACGTAAAAAGGTATAAGAAAGAGGGTCTATGCATGGAAAGTCCAACAATGTGTTCATTTATTGAACGTGTGTTGAATACATTTCACACATTACTTATTTGTGTTGTATGTCCCCTCACCAATATTATTCTTTAGATTATACGTGTATAGACACACACTTTTCTCATGTTCGGCGGTAGAAATAGTTTTATTATTATTGTATTTTAATCCAACAATACTAATTTTATATAAAAAAAGACATGTTGTAAAAACGTAATTCGAGTTCTCTCCAAAACACCTGATTTACGTGTATATTACTTTTAAATATTATAAATATTTTTAATAAAAGTGCTTTGCAATTTTACAAGCGAAAAACTTGTTAGTTGAAATGAAAACGGTGCAAATAATTGTTCAGACGAATATACGATACATTATTAAACGACATAACCGACATAAACGTTTAGTGTACTCAACCTATAAACGCATTAAAATCAACTCAACGCTTAGTGCAATTACAACGGTTTTGGATGCTTTTGTATCGTTTATTTCCATTTTCCAAATGAACAATTAAATCACTATCATGACTGTTTAAGAACTACGGTCTATAAAAGCTACGCATTAGTCCTATATAAATGATGGATATTCATTTTAGGACATTCTTTATCGATGACATTAATCTGGAATATTTAGTTGCCGAAAATCATCGGAATTAATTTATTTTATCGCAAGAATCCATCTACAACACTCGATGAAAACTTGCCTGTCATGCGAAGTAAGAAATCGATGTTTTGACTCTAAGCGTAATATCACACAAATAATTATTCCAAACTAAATATGATAAGATTTTCCGCCCAAACGTGAATTTTGCTATAATGAGACTTTCTTTAAACTGGAAATGATTTTAAAGCGGAAAGTGTCGTCCCTGTTTAGCCTATGCAAAATGCACATTCTAATCTGGGACGACACTCTAAGCACAGCCAGTCAAATTCCTTTTCACAGAGTGCGGCTCCAATATAAAGTTATGCAGTGTGTTTCAGGCCTGCTTAAATACCACATACCCATGTAAAGTCTGCTTCGAGTTTGATAGTAAATACAAAAATAGCAAAATAAATCTCATAGTGAAATGGGTTTTCGGTGTCAAACAAACCATATACGTTTCACAACTTTAGCATATTTTGGGTATGTTTATTTCAGTTTAAAACAGTATTTCAAAGCGATATTTTTGTGTACAGGGGTACTTCGTTTAAAAAAAATTCGTCCAACAATTGAATAAGGATGAATACTGAGGGCAATGAATGATACGCATAATCGATCTGTTAACATGTACCATTATCGATAAATGTTCTGATTAATGTGTTTCTAATATCGTTACTTGCTTCTTCATGTTTGCAATTTCGGGTATCTTTATGCATGTTATTGGTAACCTTAGCTATCCATACAACAACAAGTGAAAGGATTACGTAATTATTATTTTTTTAAAGCACGCTCTTTGATTCATGTTTAGATTTTGTTATCATCTTAAAAACTTAATTAATTACTTAATTGAACGTGGGTTAAAATTTAAAATTGGTTTGGTATTAGAATTGATCATAACCAGAAATGCTATATACAAATATTGCGATGCATAATGATTTACTATAAGGTGTGCTTATATAATATAATAACCATAGGTAAGAACACACTAGCTAAAACTCACACTATAAAATAAGCATACATAGGTAGTACACACTTCTATGGAATGATCCTAGTCAGTAGATAATACACTATTTATCAGATGCATACAACGTTTTGACGATCACAAATGATCTATGGTAAAATCCTTTTCGATGACGGATTCAAAATCGCCTTCTGGCAAATTGCATTAGATGCGCGTGCTACGAATTTGTTCGAGTGAAAACGACACAATTTCTCGAATTAATGAACTAGGCGATCTTAAGATTGTGTAAAAACAAATTCATTCGTTTCGTAATTTAATGGTTCTATGAACAAGTTTAACAAGTTCGATAATTATTATTATAGAGTGTTGCTCTTTTAAACGTATACTGCTCACTGGTCTTTTGTCGTCAAACACACTTAAACCTACAGATGACAATGTTTGTTCGACATTATATTTAATTCATTGCATTTTTCATGTAATAATAATTGAATATATATATATATATATATATATATATATATATATATATATATATATATATATATATATATATACTTGCGGGCATGGTTATTGTATATTTGAAAATACTTGTATTATGGTTTATGTATAAGTAATTAAATTACAACGTATATTATTAAAAAAAAATATTCACGTCTGTTTACAAAATTATACCTTGTTTAAATTTTAAAATCTCTAGGGCATTAACGTTCTTCCTCACATTACGAATGTATTGGTCTTATATGTTTATGTAGTGTTTTTTTTTAATTATTATCTCTCCCATCGGTATCGGACACATCGTTGCTGTAAAACACCATTTAATACTTTCGAAATAAACGTATTGGGACAGCTCGCGGTTTTAAGAGAAATTCACGAGAAACTTAATAGTTTTACCATTTCATGTCTGGAATACATTTTGAACCGCAAATAAAGATAACAATAGGAAACATTTTGCGTATACATTAAGGGCAATTAAATCGATATTCACAATTGTTTGAATTCAATGGATTCATTTTTGCTTTTATTTAATTCATAAATAAAAGAGTAATTCACTTTTTCACCATGATCAAAACATTAAATAAAAATGATTAGTTGTTCTAGATTCTACAACGCTCACGTCTAAATTGTAATTATCACTTTTTAAATCGCAATATTACTAAAACATGGGACATTATGTTGTCCACAAATCGATAGCGTGTGTTCACTGCTCAGCAAGCAAAGTATTTTATGAATTTCGTATTTGAATGTTAATAGATCACCAATAGAACTATTTGATATAATTTGTACAGGCTGAAGTAAATATGAAAGCCAATGAGTTGTAATTGAAGTCATATGAAAATATAAGTATTTGTCATTACCAAAAATGAATATGGCGTTGATATATTGTAATTCTGATATTAATGTAATACTGTGATAAAAATGCGATTTAAAAACATGCGTATCTGAATAACACCTGGACATACTATTACACTCAATGCACCCGGACATACTATTACACTCAATGCACTTGGACATACTATAACACTCAATGCAGCTATTCATATTGATCTTGGACATACTATTACACTCAATGCAGCTCCGGGACATACTATTACACTCAATACAGCTCCTGGACATACAATAACACTCAATGCAGCTCCTGGATATACTATTACACTCAATGCTGCTCCTGGACATACTATTACACCCAATGCAGCTCCTGGACATACTATTACACTCAATGCAGATCCTGGACAAACTATTACACTCAATGCAGATATTCATATCGATAAACAAGATCTAACAAATAAATATGAACTTAACAGAACTGAGCTGACGAATATGGTAGTCCGGTTGTACTTTTGTATCCATGAAGTGTTGATCTACAAAGTCACTTCGTGATCACCATACTCCAGACATCAACATCGAGCGTTACTTCTCAGAATTACCGTTACAAAAGCATAACACTATTATTCAAGGCGGAAGCATAAAATCGTGATTTTAACACGAAAGCATTTGCTAGACGTCTACTACTTTTTTATCACAATCAAAATCTACTTATCTACTGAAATGTCCAAAAAAGATATGTTAGCATTAGTACTATTATGTTGGGTTATTAACTAATGCATATGTGTTCATATAGTGTGCTCGCAGATTCCTTGCCAGATCGTGTTTTCGAAAGGGCAATGCCATCGAAATTTTATTAGAACAGTCTTATTGACTTAAATGCACATTTTATTCTTGTAATGATTGATACCCCATATGATATATATATAGTAGGTACATTGTTGGACTTTTTATTTTCTGACTCCATCACACAAGCTAAACATAAATAAATGCCACGAGTCTTTATAAAGGCCATACCAATACGCTATTCGTCATGAATAAATATCTTACAAGTGTTCGTTTTTTTGTGTACTCATGTTCAGTTAAAAAGTCAAGATATTTATTTAAGAGTAGCTCACTGCTTTGTTGAGTAAAGGTCTCTGTATGTATCCGTATTCGTAAAGATCGGGATGATCTGGTGTGTAAGCTTCCTAAAATGCTTTAACGTGCAGTCGTCTCTGACTTATGTTATGTTTTTTATGAAAGTTTCCTTAAGGAAAACATTTATAAATCAAAACAAATTTAACCTTTAAGAATTACAGTTTATGATTTACAAATTCCTATCTTTTCCGAAAGGAAAACTCCAGGTATAGTTGCTATCAAGTGCTGTGTGGATATAAGCAAAAACGTCATTTCAAGTAATAATGGTAGTTTTCGTTTCAAGTCATAAATAAGTAAATATAAATACACAATTTCAAAATCTTAAACAAATTAATTTATCGCTTTTGCTTAGGTAAAAATGATAAATTTCATAAATCTCATTATAAAAGGTCCGATTTGCGTAAGAGCTTATCGGATTGTACATCAATTGAAGGGCATGTTTGAACTCACCTGATGTCCACACATCGCAAATTGATTTCGGGAGCAACACTCGCTTAATCAATATGATAAATTCAAACAAATTAGAACAAACAAGACGATTGCACTCAACATAGAGCGTCACTTAAATATAGCATCCAGTCAATGAACTGCCGAACTGCTAGTCTAACGAGCAAAATAAATGAGACCCTCGTGCGCAACGATGTTCTTATAAGACATATTAGTGATGAGCGGTCTTATTATTGTATGCAAATCATTCCTTTGGGGGTCGCCGCTGTAGAAATAAAATTGTCTGATTGTCGAAATCTCATTTAATTTGTTAGTTCCTTATGTTTTGTTAAACAATGTCCACAAGCATGAATAATCGCCAAGCAGTGTATGTCAAGGAATATTTTGTGGCAAATCGATTGTGAATGACTAGTCGAACTGTCTCTTTATTATAAGAGCAGTTTCCTTGATTCTCAACTTAAATTAGACACACACTGTTGCAATTATTCATTATTTATATATAAAAAGGTTGCTGAATTAGTAGTGAAAAATATCGACATTTTTGATTATATAAAATAATGTTCATTGGAGCGTCGATGCGCAACGAATTGTGAGGTCGTTCTTATAATGCATCGCTCGTGTGCATTTTGCAATCTTCACAATCGTTATAAAACATTAAACAATACGGATTATATATATATATATATATATATATATATATATATATATATATATATATATATATATATATATATATATATATATATATATATATAATAAAAGTAAAAACACGTGTCTGGGATTTTAAATATATATTGATATAGCCAACGCGTTTCGCACAGCTCATCGGGGAATTATACAATATATTACAACGTCAAAATGTCATGGAAATAACGTCATATCAATTATGACGTCATAACGTCACTTAATATTCAAATGAAATTTAATTTAATAAAAACATGTATAAAATGTTGTTCTTAGGCTAACCTAGCTGAAATATTGTTCGAAAATAGCTTATGAAATGGAAATATTTGAAATTTTGGTTCATAATGTGAACATTCATCTAAATATTTTTTTAAAGGCATCTGTCTTGTTGAGGGGTCTCGCATAAGCATTTGTATATCACATGATATATTAGTTTTTATATTGAACACTTTGCCATTAAAATCAAAAGAATTCCCTTCAATAATATAACCACAGAGGGCGCATCTGGGGTCATTACATTTTGATACTCTTGGTTCTTGGGATGAAAAGTAAGATTTGGTTAACAGACGTTTTAAATTAGGTGGCTGTTGCTTACATGTTATTATCTTCTGATCTGAAATTATTTTATACATAATCGGGTCCGTTTTTAAAATGTCAATGTTGTATTTTAATACGCCAAACAGCTCTTTATATTGGATTTTGTGTTGAAATAAATGGAATTATATTACTCTTGTCCTTTTGTGTTTATTTTGAAAGTAATTCATGTTTAGGGATGGAAAGTGCTTTTTAATACCTGTATTTATAATAGAAATAGGATATTTTCTTTGTACAAGTGAATGCTCAAGTTCTGTTAAACGTTTTAGTTTAAGTGCATCATTCGAAACGATGGTACAAATCCGTTTCGCTAAAGTGAAAGGAATATTTATTTTTGTGTGTTTATTATGACACGAGGTATAATTAAGATATTGTTCAGAATCAGTTTCTTTGTAATATATATCAGTATTTATTTTAGTATTGTTTTTTATAATCAATGAATAAAATAATTTCATAAGTATATATATAACAAAATTGAGGCAAGCTTTCTACCCGATTTTGATACATCGTTGTCAAATGGTTTGTGCTTCCTAAGCTGCCTGAAACGAATGTCGCTGTCGCACGTAAATGTTCGCCATATTGTAGCCAGAAATTCACATGGAATATATTTGGACAAACACAATATAATGTTTGGGATTTTATTATTTTATAGTTTCTATACCAAACAATAGTTATAACGTAATTGCTTTAATTAAGTAATTTATAACGCAGGTATCACACATCAAACACTAGCTTGTATTATGGGTGATAAGTTGGTTCCTTTTTCCTAGTTCCCTATTCCTTATTCGAATGAGAAATAAGGAACTGTTCCTTATTCCTTTTTCCCGCGTATCATTTGTGTTATAGGGTTTAAAAGAACAATAATGCAAACATTTCTGAAGTAAATCAACACAAAATAACTCGAACACATTTACTTTATGTACTACGTTACATATTCATGTTTCTTCTTCGCGTTTGCATAGGATTTCTTGTTTAAACCGAACCGATATTTCCTAATTCGAAAACTAACTTCACATCAACAAAACCTAAAGCATATGATAAATAAAATCAATCTTGTACATTTAAACATTTTTGTTTTTATTTATAATCCAGTTCCTTATTTGAGGCTGAATAAGGAAAAAGGAACCAGTTCCTGATTCCTTATTCAAGCCGAATAAGGAACTGGCATTTTCTTACTTAAACATCAACGAAATTGATCAAAAATTAACCATATATAAATGAACATGTTATTTATATATTGGTTGTTGATGAAACAATCCGATTGCAATACATTTCTACTAAGTTTTAAGAGATGATTATCCAGTTCTGTATTCATTATGAATACAGAATAAGGAACTGGCTCCTTATTCCTTATTCAAATCGAATAAGGAACTGGAATTTTCATTATATTAATTATAAGTAAAAATTAACCAACGAGAAGAATAACTCAATATAAATTATTGTAAATGTATGTTGGGTTTAACAAATATTAATTGCAGTGCATTTCCACTTTGTTTTATTTAATAATAACATACTGTACAGTAGTTCCTTAATCGGTTTGAATAAGTAATAAGGAACTGGTTCCTTATTCCTTATTCAAATCGAATAAGGAACTGGCATTTCCATACTTAACAAACTATTAAAATAAACCAAAGAGACCAATTAATCAATGACAATCATTGTTAATGTAGGGTGGGTTATAAAAAACGTTTGGTAATCGAATACACTATATTATTTTCATTTCATTAAAATACTATTTAGTTATCAATACTTGACGAAAAGTAATGCTGTGCATTTTGAATATAGTAATATATTCCTGTGAACGCCGTTAATAATGTTGTTCACCATAGGATTTTCGTTTGTTGTCACGGGATATCATTCACGTTTTGTCTGATTGTGCGTTTTAACCGTGTCAGTGTTAATGCTTACTGGACAGTGAGATGTATAATATTTATTAAATATACATTATAACGTCAAATTCGTGTCTCAGGTCTAGTAAGTGTGGTTTTCTTGTGGCAATAGGATCATGGATAAGAGGATGATGCACGTTGGCGTTGCCTATCCGTCCAGACAACTTTTTGTGTCCAGACGTATATTTGCTTGTTATTTCTGAAGTTTTGAGGAATAGAATCTCATACTTGACTAGCAATAAACAAAAAAGACTTGTTCCGTAGCATTGTGAACTGGGAAAAGAAATGATAGTAATGCCTTAAATTATATTAGGGGTATTAAGATGTGACGAGCTCGTGCAAGTACCTTACGAACTAATTTAGAGGTGGGAGGTGGGATTTGACGTCATCCTGTACTTTGCTAAGTGTTTAGACTGTCTGGTGTTTTTGTTAGCGTAATACAGCGTTTTTATGTATTATTATCGTTTTTGTAAGAGCGTAATTGATAACAGGGGCTTGGTTTCGATGAAATCGCGTTCGCTTTACTTGAGCATGTTTATAAACATTTTGCATCAAATATGAAATAGTATTTCAGAAGCGGTATTATTGTAGTTCTTATTTACCATATGTTCATAGAGTATCTTCCAGATTATTCAAAAATAAACTACATCGTATACACCTTATCGTATTTGTCTGCCAGTGTATTTTTAATATTAGACAAATGCGATCGTAATGATATGCATAACTACCAAATAGTCAGCAGTAATCGTGTCGATAGATGGTCATACACAGATTCTGACTCTACATTCGAAACATTAGCAATTGTGTTGTATTAACTTTGACTCGATTGATTAAAACAACTAGTTAAACTTTCGATCGTTGCATGTTCAGATCGTAGGTAAATTGATATCAATAGATATCTTGATGTCAAAGTGTATAAGGTTTATGGTTCGATATGCGTTCTTTACATGAAAGAAACGTGTTTTTCTTATATACACTGACATTTTCTATTGATATTAGTATGGTTTTGTAATTTACAGTTATTCATGAACTGTGTGCAAGAGTCCTCAGTAGTATGTAGACAACGAATCCCATTTTTTCAATCAGTTGTACTTCCAAATACGGCGACTATTTACAATAAATTGGTGATAAACATTCAGTACTGTGGGTTTACATCTGCCACCAGGGTTTATTGAAACGACGTATGATATATATGATATATGTGCATAACTATATTTATTTAAAGCAAAGTTAAACATGATGCTATTAAGGCAATGATAACACTGAAGTGCATGGAATTTTGCACAAATCACCATCTGCGTACTTACTTTTAGTAATAGTTCTGATTCCATTTTAGATAATAATATTATACGAGTATTTTAACAAGTAATTGGCGAGAATATAAGAACAAAACTCGGATTACATATTTGGTGTCTTAACATAATATGCAGACATCGTATTATGATTAATTATGGGTTTGTATTCACAAACATGTTAATCTTTGCGTCAATAGTCGCATGTGTCCAGTACACTTAGGGCTTGTCGCATTCTATTCAAGATCAAATTGAAGACGGCGTTAGGGTTGACATAACATGTTCGACTAGCAGCACACGTCTCTTATTGAATATGTACTGGCTAAATAATGCTCTCAAAATTCAGTAATACTGTAATACATCTTACATAATCAAAATAGCATTGAACCATCTTTTTGGTATAATTTAGTTTTTTTTGTAAAGCAATATTTGCATGTTTACAACTTCGAAAAATAACACTTCCAGTCGCAAGAGAATCTTAGGGGAAAATTCACAATACGGCTGGCAAATACTAGTTTATGGAAGTGACCAAATGCCTTTAACAGACATGGCGCTGAGCACAGCACAACTTAAAACATATAATAACAATAAGAAGAACTGCATTCTTTTGGACAAACTAATTGGATGACATGTTCACTCTTAACAAGCATGACACATAAATAAACATGTATAATTTACAAGACACATTTTATGAAAATGAGAAACGAACACATTAGTAATTTATCAAATGTTTATTTGAGACATGGAACAACGCTATACATGACTGTGTGTTGTAAATTTAAATATCTTTTTAAGAAAAGAATTAAACTGAACAATAAACGTGCGTTTATTTATTATTTTACAAACGTGTTATAAGCATAACAAGGATATTTCTTTGTTTACTTCATTGGTACGGATTGCGTCTTATTTTGATGTTTTGATTTAAAATTAATCGTATATCGAAAAACGTCCAAATTCTGTTGCTGCAACTTTAAATGTTTCTCCCTGTATTGCTCTCATTCATCCGCCTTATCAAAACCGATAATAATATTCAGGGGACAACTATTTTATTTTTCGAAACGGCATAACAGCAAAGTTCTTTCTTTCCTAAAAACGTTACTCGTTGAGTCTCGAGTTAATGTTATGTTGTTAAGACTATTTTAATGATCAATAAAACTATCCGACATTTTCTCCTGTCGGGATTATTTCTCCATTATTGATATTCAACTTTATTCATATGTGTTAAAAGTACATATTTTTTGTTTATTTTATATCGTTTGTATCGCGCCTTCCATGAATCCGAGTAGTTGATTCTACCTAATTTATTCAAAACACTGTGATAATTACTGATTTAAATTATTGATAGGCAGTTTTATCATACCACCGTATTCATATCTGCCTGATATAACGTTGCCTGATATATATATTTTATATCATGGTCAACAGGAACAAACAATTTGATACCAAGAACGTACATATTTTATTCTAGTGTAGTCATAAATCACAAAAACATTTATTTTTTGAAAATCACCACAGCCCGCAATTCAGAAGTAAAATGACGTCATCAATGGGACATTAAATCTTAAATGACGATATAGTCATTACACTCGCAAGTGTTGCCCAGAAATTCAAGACAAATGATTACTGTATGCTAATCCTCAACTATTTAAACAAACTATTTAACACGCTTATGTCAATATTGACACCATCATCAAAATGTCAATTTCAATAAACATCTCCAAAATTGCGTCTCCAAACTATTCGGTGAAGTGTGTTCTTCGATCAAATTTGTCGCTGCAGTCCATTCCTGATCTCCCATTCAAGACGTTTATAATTAAAGCGGGTGTACTCTTCCCATTCGTAGTGCAAGCACATTTTGTCTCTATTCGATGTTTAAAATAAGCGATTATTCGTGTCGTCTTTTTGAACGTCGTTGCTACATGTATATCAACGTGTAATAGCCGGATCAGCAAAATTAGCGGGGATTCCGTACAATTTAAATACAAAAAAAATGGATTGTTTTGCAGACTTTTAGGAAAATGTGGTATGATAAACAGAAAAACAGGGTACTGTCCCATCGTTTTGTAATATGTCAGGCTCGGCACGAATAATATAACGGCGAGGCTTGAGCCTCGCCTGATATATTACAAAACGATGGGACAGTAACCTGTTATTCTCTATTTAATTTGTAAAAGCAAACGTTTGGGATCTTTATAAACGGTTTTCAACATTATTTGAAAGCGTATAATGTCGTATTCTAACATAGGATATTTAAGGCAACAACATAGTGTTATATGCATCATGATAGAAACAATATTAATCGTGCAGTATTTAATTGACAACATGTATATTGACCATCAAACCAAGGTTTTTATAACAAGGACGAGGGCAAATATATAGAGGATATTTGTTGGATCCGGTGGATTATCGATTTTAATTCACGAGTGATCATAGAAAATAATATTTTCACGAGTGGCGCAGCCACGAGTGAAAATATATGTTTTCTATCATCACGAGTGAATTAAAGTCGATAATCCACCGAATCCAACAAATTTTCTTTTTATTTAATGCATTTTTCACAGTTTATATACATTGTTCAAGAGTTTAACTAACGAATTTTGCTGTGATAATGACGTCATTTCGTCAAAAAAATGACGTCATTTCACAGTAAACAATGAAAATTATCGATAATTCTCACTGATAATTTTCACTGTTTGAAACAGTGAAATTATCAGTTTTAATTCACTGATATTTCTCTATAAACCACCGGAAAGCATTAAATAAAACGATATAGCATCTTTATCCCTACAAAGTACCTGTTCCTCACGGGTAAACTATGTGTTTACTGTCGTTATGTTAAAATGGTAACACTGCTGCGAAAATGGGACAAAGCGTTTGCGACAGGTTTTATGGGACATGGGCCATTCTACAATAATAGTTGTATGTCTAATCCGACATAGCGTACAGTGACCTTTGGCGCTCTGTATGTATTCAGTGAAGACGTAAGCAGAATATTAGTTCAGTCATAGATAATAAAATGCTATAACCTATGAATCCTGTTTCTTTTCCGTTACGTTTGATTTTAATTATTATGGTTAAATACCACACACATATTATATGCTTGTAATGGAGTTTTTATGGTTTTGCCTTTTATGCAAAAATAAATGCGATTTATCTAACGTACAAAAAGCAGATAAAACATGTTTCTATGTATTAAAGTGTGTCAATCTGTTGTAATTTTATCAATTGCTTTAACATAAATATATCTAAATAAAACTTATGCAAAAAATAAAACTGTTTTAAATGTAATATAATGATTGCATGTATGCATACACTAGATAGGAAATTTAAATCCGAACCACCTTCGTCAAAACGAAAAGGTTCATTTATAATTCAATATGTCAAGAACAATATATGTTTTACAAACAATCACAAACACAAGGTTTGACAGTTACCCCGCATTTGATTTCGCGAATTGGGCATGAAAATAAAATAACTGTTATGTGTTTGTCATTCCCAAAAAAAGTAAAACATAAAAAGAAGGGAGAAACGAATGCTGTATGTGTTCATGAAACTACTCAAATATAAAACTTTACATAACTTTGGTTTTTTAATTTTACCTTTAAAGGGGCCTTTTCACAGATTTTGGCATGTTTTTAAGTTTGTCATTACATGCTTTATATTGATAAAAGTAAACATTCGATCTACAAAGCTCCAGTAAAAAAAAACAAGAAAACAATTAAACAAAAAGAAAAAAAGGGGACAGGGAGTAAAAAGTCTGCGCATTAGACCACTCGGCCATCCTTCCTTATGCAATGAAAGATATATTTTATACTTTATATAAGCGATCCTCGTAATTTCACAAAATATAACGACAACAGCAGAACTCTCCAAATTATTCAATCGTTTCGCGTTGCAACGCTTTATAATTTTCAGGTTTTAAATCGTCATAAGATGTATATTAAGGCTATTTTAGAGCATGGTAAATGTTCAGTATTACGTGTTTTTCACAAATATCATAACTAAAACGAACTTTTGCGGATACGAAACAACTTTTTTCAATTTTGTTTATTTACCAAAACGTGAAAAGGCCCCCATTTAAAGCATTTAGTGATGCGTATAATACAGTGAAAGCATTCCTCGAAGTTTGTATTTTGCATATGCATTGCATTCCATCTATAATCTGAAACAAATAGATGAGTAAGGAATTCCTTTGAACGAAATTAGAACAAACAACCAATTGCTGCCCAATAGTGTAGCATCACACATTGCGTAGTGTTACATCACACATTGCGTGATGTAGCATCACACATTGCGTAGTGTAGCATCACACATTGCGTAGTGTAGCATCACACATTGCGTAGTGTAGCATCACACATTGCGTAGTGTAGCATCACACATTGCGTAGTGTAGCATCACACATCACAATAGTGTAGCATCACACATCACAATAGTGTAGCATCACACATCACAATAGTGTAGCATCACACATCACAATAGTGTAGCATCACACATCACAATAGTGTAGCATCACACATCACAATAGTGTAGCATCACACATCACAATAGTGTAGCATCACACATTGCGTATGCTTTTAAAGAACATTCAATGACATAACATGAGATCAAATGTAAAAGAAGTGTTAAATGTAGGTCATGTGTTTGATTATTAATGTATAGTTCTGTCAATTTGAAAAGCGATTTAACCCATTTATGCCTAGCGTCCTGAAGAAAGGACATTGCAAACAGCGTAGACCCAGATGAGACGCCGCATAATGCGGCGTCTCATCTGGGTCTGCGCTGTTTGCTTAATGGAATTTCTTTATAAAATAATCTAAATATAGTGTAGCGCGAGTCGCCGACTTCCTGAGGCCGCCACCGAGCGCTGTGTTCGTGGCCTCACAATGACGATGTGCTTTCCGAAACCCTCGGAAGGCCGATTACAAATAACAATGTAATTATAATTTTCCTTAGGCTACCTGCCTTCTGATTATGAACTTAAAATAATCGAGTCGCTTCAGATATATACAATGCGACCAAAGAGGGGACTGATGCCTTCAACGAATCCTCCGGCTTCCGTGAAGCTACTGGTTACCGCCTCCGTGAGGCTACTGGCTTCCGCGAAGACACTGGCTCACGTCACCCCAAGGCCTTAGGTGAAGCTTCCGTCACTTCCTTGTACGACGTCCGTAGTATCCAACACTCTGAAAACCCTCTCCAAGAAACAGGAACTCTGCAGCCCGGGCAGCATCGTTTAAAGCTTGCAGCCAACGTAAATACCCAACTGCTCCAGAATACTGTTCTTTTAAAGTAACGTCACTTTTCTTCAGATGTTGATCCGCTCGCATACACAGAAACTAGCCGAATATATATGCAGGGGTTTACTAAAAACATTCCTTAAATATCAAATACTCTTTAAATGCTTAATACATTATTTTTAGCTATACAATTAACTTACTTTATGAAGAACAAGTTACAATTTCATATTGTTTACCTGGCAAATTTAAAACTAAGGGAGATAATTATACTGTAGCAGTGAAAATGCGCAAAGCATCTATTTCAACTACGAATCCTTTCGTTATAATAGAAATAAATATACTTGACATCCCTAATTTTGGAAATAAATTGATCCAATTTAGAAGGATGGGAGAGTCCACTAGTCATAAAGGGGTTAAAGACTCACGTGCATATTATCCGTTTTGAAACAAACAATATGCACATGAATGTTGTATTTATTGAGAGCAACTTGTCAGACTGGCCAACTGATATTATATGTTTTAAGTGAAAAACATAAAAGGCCTTGCGAAGCAAACATATTTCGAACATCTAGTATTAATGTTTTTAGATATCAATTTTTTTAAATGTCTTAAATATAGCAACAATGATACAAACTATCAAAAGACCAGCCGCATATCGTATAGTGTACAAAAAAGTGTTGTAATTCAAGGATATAGCATATCTGAACTTGAAATTAATCAACCGCTTTAAAACTAGTTTGTTGGCAATATTGTAGAAGTATCGAATATCAAAAAATAATAAAAGGATGAAGCAGATAGTTAATACTTATTTTAAGTTAGTATTTCAAGAGTTCATTGTGGTTCAATTACTCTACTGACTGCGTGTTTTGTCAAATTAACAACAATTTATGAAGATACCACGAAACATATTCCTTTTTTTTCAAATCTATATCCGAACCACGTATATGTTTTCTTACCAGAACCACAATTCATTTAATAAAGAAGACATGGAACTGAACCAATTTAAGATAAATGTTTTTAGAATGATAAGTCTTCAAATGTAATACAGTATTGGGCTTTTTACGAAAATGTGTTAACAGCTTTGTAAGTATTGAAATTTAAAAAAAAAATTAAATGTCGCTTGTCAAAAACTTCTGCGAATTGTAAGACACATGTCAATAACTGCTTAATTAAGAAGTCAATTGTAATCGGTACGCTTGTGCTTGTAGCACACGTGAAAACATACGTGATATAAGCTGTGGATTCCGGGACCACTTTTACAGTATACATGGTTAATTATAAGCGAGCATTAAATTTATATTTTTTGTGATGTAAACCATCAAAATGTTTGCATTTGATAAGAATTACACCATGATAACAACTGCTTACTCGACTACTTCTAATAAGAATAAAGCAATCATACAGCATATCTCGATACATTTTCTCATCAGTCGTGGCATACATTATGTCAAGGGGGATGATGCGTTAATTTCAGAATATAAACCGTTGAAAATACATGAGTGCATAAGCGAATTCTGTGTCAATCAACCCCCGTGTAATAATTTGGTTTCAATATTGAGATATTTGTCAATTTTGACGCCAACTCATATTTTCTCGGAATTTTGGCATGCCGAAAACATTAATTAAGATCGCAATAATTAACACCAGACTAGCATTTCCTTGAATGCAATACCTCATTTATCACAGCAGAGTGTTTGCTTACACTAACTGGCCTTTAACTGATCAGAAACTCCATTAGATTATAGCAAGGTTGGGCAGTTTCGTTAATCGTGTAATTGCGCCGAATACGTTTTAACATGCCTAGCTGTGTTACAGATTGATGCGTTGATCTGAAATGTGAAGTTTATTTGTGTTTTGTTCTGAGAAAACTGGGCTTAATTCATGTGCGTAAAGTGTCATCCCAGATTAGCCTGTGCAGTCCGCACATGCTAATCAGGGACGACACTTTCCGCCTAAACTTGATTTTCGGTAAGGAGGGACTTCCTTGAAACAAACAATACCATAAAAGCGGAAAGTTTCGTCCCTGATTAGCCTGTGCGGACTGCACAGGCTAATCTGGGATGACACTTTACGCACATGCATTATGACCAGCTTTCACAGAGCAAGACACATTTGTATAAGCACTATCATAAAAATGGGACTTTGAGTATAATATGCGGAAAGTATTCACAAACATGTATTTGTTTAATGCACATACGCCATCAAATGTTAGTACCAAAAGGAATACACCTCGCATATTTAATTAAAGCAATTCGTGTAAAATCTACAGACTGTGGTACATACTTGAACATTAAGCTACTATAGTTATTTAAAAAAAAAAAAAAACAAGTGTATTTTATACTTCTGTCTGTCGTTAATGAGGTCTTAATATATGAGTGAAATACTATTTACCAAACAAAACATTAATGTGATGGGTCATTCGATAATGGTCTTATAAATCTTTTAAAATCACACGCATCTCACTTTTCTAGTATATACCGGTTCACCACATTGGCCAGGGAAAATAATTTCATTTTTCTCGAAGGAATCGAACACATTTGCGTTACTATTGGTATTAGCTAAATACATTGTATTAATGCGCATTAGACAGATAACAAGGTATTAATGACATAAAAGTGAAATAAACATTTAACTTTAGTTGCCATCGTGTGCACATACTGGTTGTTGTATCTCAAAAGGTGTATTTCAAGACATGTTATATGTGTCTATATTTACAAAAATAAAACAATAACACAATTGCGTCTAAATGTGGACTTTGTGGATGTTTAAGAACACCAGAATTAGCTCCGAAATATATTCAATTATATACGATATGCATTCAGAAATAAGAGATGTTTGACAATAAATATATCATATTTAAATGTACTCTCACTTTTATCCACTAATTTGCAAACTATGGAACTTATCATGTTTACTTAAATTAACAAGGAAATCGACCACACGATGGTGTTTTGTATAAACATGACGAAATGACGAAAGAATCAGGACCTTGTAAGCAGTACCAGAATAGATATGAAATGCTTTTTGTTTTCTTCAATGTTAATGTAAAATATTGTGCTTGCTAGAACATAATGCGTCCCATCGAAACCGCGGTCATTAATTGCTCTATATGCGCATTCGGTCAGTTAGTTGTTAGGTCGAAGTGTCGGTCTGTAGAGATTTAGATTCCGCGCGATATGACATTGGAACCGCTTATCAACAAGTTCATTACGCGCTATACCGATACAAGCACATTACGCGCTATACCGATACAAGCACATAACGCGCTATACCAATACAAGCCAATTACGCGCTATACCGATACAAGCCAATTACGCGCTATACCGATACACGCACATTACGCGCTATACCAATACAAGCACATTGCGCGCTATACCGATACAAGCACATTACGCACTATACCGATACAAGCCAAGTGTTTTCAAAAGAAATCATAACGCGTGTTCCATTTGTTTCACTGCCTTCGCATATTAAAACAGTATCAACATAGAACTCTGTATTCACAAAGCAATACATTTGTATAGACAATATACTACTGATATGGTTCGATCTATATATCACTTTAGCTATCTCAAATTTATAAACGGATCATGTACAATAAACAAACACACGTGCCTTTTAATTTGTGTCATGATACAACTCAATTATTGGTGTTGTACAGTTCGTAATGTTCACTTAGCCAATAAACACAACTGCTTTGGTTTAATACGCTTAGGCTATGGAAAAAACTGCGATACAGATATTGATTTGGTATAATGACAACGGCAACTGTGGTCAATTTGTATGACGCCTCTTTATATAGCTAGTGTGACTTTTATGGCACAGCGTTAAAAATCATTTGCAGTTAGAGATACTTTAAACATATTCTACCAGGCGTTACTGAGGACATTGAAGTTAGATTTGCCAAGATGAAATATTACAAATGCTTGTGAAGGCGTAAGAAGTTATGTTTTTAATAAATTTCTCCTCGAGTGATTAATGAGTGTTATTAGATTAATGTACATTTTGACCTTTACACGTAATTCTGGAGAGTGAAGAGTTTTGAGAAATGTGGTAGTTATTTCTTTACTTATTTATTACATGTGGCATCGCAGTTTTCGAGGAAAATATGATTTACTAGTTTTCTGTGTTTATATTGACTTTTGCGTATGGCTTTTTTCGTCTAAAACTGTAAGAAACATAGCATTCTTTACTTTTTTCGGTCCATTACACTTGTATGTTAAGCATTTATAGTAAATATACTAATTCTTTAGAAAACAGAACATTAACTTATTTTCATTATTTGCATAATTTGTGTTATTTGTGAAGAAGCAATTTTAGGCACAATATAGGCCAATTTTGTACGTAGCAGCGTGGAATGAGTACATTTATGTTGTCTTGATTTTTGTGATACAGTTTACCTTTACTCCTTCATTATGAATAATTATATGCAAGCATGGTATTTGTGTTTCATGGTGGTATTATTCAATTGAAATTGTTTTGATCCTCATTTACATAAATGAACACATTTTAATACGACTTTCTGGATGTGTTAATAAAGGGTAATATAGGATATCTAATTACCCTAAAAGGTGACCACTCAATCGGTCACATCGTGTGTACATTAAGTTACGCGCGCGCTATATGACCAGTAACTGCACAATGCCTTTGAGGTCATAAAAGTATGAGACTTATGATGTTTAGGTGAACAGGTCAAGTGGTATTTCACCATGATTTTAACAGTATGTTAATTTCAGCAAAATCACTTGAGGAAACTGTTTAGTGTGTACTTAGGTAAAGAGAAACAAGCTCTTAATTTTGGGTTATGTGATCCAATGATAAGATATCAGATATCTGTAACAGGAAATTTTTTTCGGCACTAAATTAAGAACGCTATGACCAACTATTATGCATGGAGTATATTGGTAAGATGAAAACAAAAGTATTTTGATTGTTGGTCACTAAGTCAAAGGATAAGGTAATCTGAATGTATATCAACAGGACAGAACAAAATCGATCATTCAGACTTGAGCATGTCAAGCTCATCGTCATTTACAATCGTATACAATAA
The DNA here is from genome assembly GCF_020536995.1 of Dreissena polymorpha. NCBI lineage: Eukaryota > Metazoa > Mollusca > Bivalvia > Myida > Dreissenidae > Dreissena > Dreissena polymorpha. The sequence continues at coordinate 1,787,590 of NC_068368.1, read as the reverse complement.
CAGCATGAAGTAAATATGAACATAAATTTAATCATTTCAAAGAAAGATCAATTTACAATATAAGGAGTAAACATGTTATCGTGTTTTCGTGAGAATGTTATAATATAATTTCAAACGTAGTTTAATAATTGCAGTACTCATTATATTATTCTGCAACAAGTTGCACTAGTGAATAGAATTTTTGTTTCAAACTTCATATGGAAGATAGTACTCGTTTCAACAATAAGGGTTATCGTGATATTAAGAGAATGTTAGGGCCTACGATCATCTTAATTGGCATACTCGCTCTTTGGGACGAATCATGACGAATATTGTTTTTAAATCAATATTTAGCATGTCAATGGTGTAAAGGAGGAAAAAGTTGCCGCAAAGAAAACTTGGAAGTTGGTTTTGCAATATGTAGATAACTATTTGGACACATACAAAAGAATGCTCAAAATATAACCCTTACTGATTATCAAGTATATAAATCTAAGGTCAGGTTTACAAGGACAATGGATGGCCTGCATGTTTTATAAATAGCTTTTGTTAAAAGGTATGTTTTATATAAAGGTTAAGACACTTTAATTACTCGGTTGTCCGTAAGGTTAAGACACGTTAATGACTCTGTTGTCCGTAAGGTTAAGACACTGTAATGACTCTGTTGTCCGTTAGGTTAAGACACTTTAATGACTCTGTTGTCCGTAAGGTTAAACACTTTAATTACTCTGTTGTCCGTAAGGTTGATATTTTAATGATTCTGTTGCCCGTAAGGTTAAAACACTTTAATGACTCTGTTGTCCGTGTTAATACTTTCAGGCATTTCATTCAGCACGTATAATACTTGTCCCAAATTTCATTATAAATATAAATTCGGCTGCGCCTGTCACAGCATATACCTCAAGGATCAAAAAATATTTAATGCGTAATACTTTAAGCGAGTAACTAAACAAACATCTACCATTTTTTCTTAAAACTCTTCCTTCATAATACAAAAAAATATACTTTTAATCAACTCCACCATGTACCGTGTCTCAAAAACTAAATAAAGGACATACATTAAAAAAAGGAACTTATATTTCGCGCGTTTTTCTCTGGTATCGAAGTTCAATCCGTTATCCAAGTATCCGCATTACCAGCGTGATATAGTGTTCTCGGGAGTTAAATTTATTCAAGATTAGCAATTTTAAATCAAACGGAACAAACAAGACATCTTGTCAATAAAACTGAACATAGAGCGTCATCAACATGTAATAATCAGTCAATGAACTGCCGAACTGCAAGTCTAACGAGCACTATAATTGAGACCATGCTCCGAAAAGATGTACGCATTAGACATGCGCGAGAGAGGCTGTCTTATTACTCTATGCAAATCATTCCTTTGGGGGTAGTCACTGTAGGAATACAATTGTGCACGATTGTTGAAATTCTCAATTAGTTTGTTCATGTATTTTGTTTTGTTAAACCATGTCCGAAAGCATGAATAATCTCCAAGCAGTGGCTTTCAATGAATATTTTATGGGCAATCGATGGTAAAACGCCTAGGCGAATTGTTTCGTTATTATCAACCCATTTTTTTGCTTCTTAACCTTAATAAGGCAAGGACTGATGCTATATATTGTCATTTTATTTCTAAATAAATTTTGAAGTAATAGTGAAACAAAGAGATATTTTAAATAACTGTTGATTTATTCTAGAATATTTGACAACAAATTGAGAGGTCGTCTTGTTTATGCGTCGAAAAAGTACACGTTACCGAATAGACATGTCTTTATTCAAGAATGCAATATCCACTATAGCACAAACAACGGAACACTTTAAAATCTCCATCAATAATGATAATCCTGATAATAAGAAGACAAACTTTGTCAGAATTAACGTCTATGCATTATACATTTGAACAACATTTGGGCAACTGTTCTTTCCGATCGTGTAAGATCTTTGTAAAATGATGGTATTATTTTTATTGTCTTAAACGTTTTAAACTTGAACGTTTAACTCATTGTCAATACATACACATTAATAAAAACATTTTGAGGATGCATAACATTATGAATTAGATTCAAGTTGTTTAAGAGCTTTGTAAGAATATAAAACGGTCTTTATCAGATTTGGTTCAAGGATAATACAAGTTTATCTTAAATTAAACGGGAGGAAACATATTGAAATATAAACAAACTACTCCTGTTAATTCTGGGGGCCTCATTTTAAATTCGAAGCTTGACTAAAAATATATCGATATTGGATTTGTTTGTGCGCAAAAAAAGTTTTGAAACAAAATGAACTTCTTTACACTGAAGGAAAAAGTTTCAGAAACATATTTTTATTAAAAATATTGATGTAATGATATTTTCTTTGTTCAATTTGTTTATAATATATAATTATGTTTTAAAAGATATACACATTTTAAACCGGTCAAATTAACAATGGCAGTCAGATTGCAAAATTATCTTCCATCTATATCTTGGTTGGTTTAGATACACGCTACCTTTTATATATTGTTCATCGTCTACGCGGCAAAACTAGGCATTTTTTACTAAAGACACGTTGTTCTGTCTATTCGTGGACCCTACCAATGATATTCATTAATTTAATTTTCAAATGTTTGATCGTTTCAATTAGACTCATTTAATGTCACGAAATAAATCAATATGGTTAAATGCAATACAGGTGGTTAGTCAACCGATGACCAGCCTTTTCAACTTACTCCACGCCAATTATTTCTTCTGGATGTTCTTCGAGGGCATATACCTGCACGTGATCATCGTGTGGACGTTCTATGCAAACAATGGTGTGTGATGTATTTTCCGTTGGCAGACACACGCACGCATTTTTTTTATAATTTTTAAAACTATAAACGACTTGTTGCCCGTGGTGATTTAGCACTCGTACCAAAAGGGAAACTTGGTATCAATCGATATATTGAATAAATTTATTTCCTGTTTCTTTTTAAAGGCATTCTTGCATGGGTCATTGTCCGTATGAAATTAGCAGACGAAGAGTAAGTTTGATCTAGTTTGTTATGCACATTCAACTTTAGTAGAGTGACAATTGTACACGGCAAGTATAGTATCTATTGAGCATTTAACTATATGCTCATTGTTATCTCTATGAGTGTATTTATTCTTATACGTTTATAATCTCGACATTAATCTCATATATTCAACCGTTCCTAAAGCATTATACAAATCTGTGTTCTGTGAAAATATGGCCTAATACCCTTGCGTAAAGTGTCGTGCAAGATAAGCTTGTAAAGTCCACGCCAAAACAGTACTAAGACACAGTGCATTGGCTTTACAGTAATTGTGATCTGCGTATCTTATGAACTAGATGAAGCAATAATGTTTTGATGTAATTTTTGCAGCTAAAAAGAATAGATTTACCTGATAAATAGATGTAAAATAACAACTTTTAAAGTCTATTAACTACAATTAAATTGAAATTAAGTTTTATTGCAATTACAATCAAATATGTATGTTAGTGAATAAGCACGAGACATAAAATGCTATGAGAATGATATAAATAAGCAAAATACCATTATGGAACAAATATAGTTCGATATAAATACGTTAATTTTAATATCATCATTTCAATAAAAAAGAAGAAGAAACTCCAACTGCTGGATTAGTATTGCATTCTCATTATAAACAAGTAGTTGGTCCTTTTTTAAAGCAAGTGACCAATTGCCAAAACAGTACGAATCAGCACAGTACGAAACAACATACACACATAGAAGCATAAAGCTGGGGTCGCCTTCTTTGAACGGTAAATTTAAAGCAAATGCATCATAACCTTTTTATGGACAAAGCAGATTAGTTTCCTCGACATTTGAACATGTATGGAAAGATAACTTCACTCTTCCTAATCCGTATGTATTGAACAATATAATCATTTTCCTTTATTTACAGTTGCTGCTTGCCAGACCAGAAAAAGACTGCGAAATTTGATTATGTATATATGACCCCATCTTGTTTTTCTTGTGCGTCTGTATAATATCTAAAAGAGTCATACAAGGTAATGTGAATAAAATGCATACATGTACTTATAAATTAAATCAAGAAGCACTACACTGATTGAGCACGAATTCATCGAATACAAACGCATAGTGTATATATCATAACGTGTATGCGTACACGCCATGTTAAAATTGCTGTATATAAGCATACTAATTGCGTTTATGATCCTTCAATTGACGTTGTTACTGGGATAGTTTTTCAAGTGTAAAATAAAACTAGAAGATATCGACAAGATTATGTCTTTGTTTTTAAGTTAAACATTATTTTCATGGTGACAATAATGCTGGTTTTAATCAGCTTAGCTGCGTACGTCACCTATATCAGAAACTCGCCAATACAGTATATGTTGTAGATCTCTTCAATACCAAAATGAAAGTAAAAGTAGCATGTTAAGCCGCATTACTTTTTTCATATTCAAACAGTAATTCATTTGGCAATTGTTCATTTACAAAATAATAAACACCCCTGAAAACCCGCCATACATAGCTAGGCAAACCAGTTGGTATGTGTTCATGAGCGAAAGGCTTAGACTTTCGTTAGATGTTGCTAATTACACAACAATAAAACAAATAACAAATATTGTTGGTAAAGAAGCTACAATATTTGTGTTGTTTTTTTTTTTGTTCGATTCGGACTCTCAACTTTTCTAAGCGTGGTAAATACTCCAAATCATTGTTTCATAATTGACAATTTGAGAATATAATATAATTAACACAACTTATTGCATACCGTTTTGTTTTTTAAGTGAATACGATAGCTGTATGCAAAAATTTCAAACATTATACCTTTGATAACAAACCTGCCAAAGTAAGGCACATAAATGTCGACGGTCGGGTAAGTGGACACATTTTTTACGCCTTATTATCATTTTAAACAAACTGATTAATTACGTAGATCGAGTTCCGATGTACATGCATCACACAAAACCAAACCGTTAGTATTGATTAAATGTTTTAAAGTACCATTTCAAATTTTATTTGGTAATTCGAACACAAGAAATTAGCTTAGTCTTTTTTCTGTTTATGCAGACATTTCTGGGTTGACTCCTTACCAAAAGTTATGGTTTGTAAAATATATAGATGTATTCAAATACTTATTGTGTAACAATCCTTTTGTAAAACAAAATCAGTAAGTCATATATACCGGGTACATAATACCCATATGTTCATTTTATTGAGCTAAATAAGTGTACAAAGTGTACTTTAAAAAAAAATAGTGTACACATGCACACATTCTAAGACTTGTCTATATTGTTACATAAAACAAACCCTTTATGTTCAACTTAACCTTCATTCTTAGTTTTTTACTCAGATTCCATCACTTTGATTAAAAAATGATTTATACCGAATGGAAACCTAGTATATATTTTCAATAATGCAATTAAGACTTACTTTTATACTCTATTTGGTATCGTGTACTTGTTCTGTATTATGTGTCTTTTCAGGAAAGCGGTTTAGGCCGCCATCATTTTGTTTCTCTACTTGGTAACAAGTATGTGATCTTCATCATGCCGCAAGTTTATCACCAATCTTATCAACGCAATTATGCAGTTGTTTCAGGTAGTTGTAATGCTAATATTAAAACCATTATCATGTTTTGCCTAAATTAACGACTTCATTTATGTTTGAGCAGTCGGTTAGACACCCACTACTACATTTATAGCAGACAGTATAACACGTTCGGGTTAGATATAATTGCAAAATGTTGAGTTATTGTCATTATTTACGTACAGCCTTAAAGAATTAATTATTTTCTTCTTGTGTATGTTTGCGATCACCAGCATCATTATCATTATAAATAACAGCAGCACTGGCAATAGGATAGTTATGACCGTTATGTGAAAATGATTAAACTGAAAACTGTATCATTAGCATGGACACTTATTTGAAAAATAAGTTTGTATGAACACTTTTAAGATGCGTTAAAAAAGAAACCAATTTATTAGGTTGATACGTGTTCGTAAAAAATACACACTTTAATAGAATTGTCATCATACCTTAAAGCAATACTTCCTATCAGAATGTATTTAATTTCAGGACAATTACGGACATATAAACATGTCATCCTGCTTCTTTAGTCAAGGTTCAATCTAGTTGTTCCTATTTATTATTCATGAGCTTAGTTTTATAGTTTACTACCAAAAAAGTCGGAGTATTCTTGTTTCGTCTACTCTACAATATTTTTAACTTTAATTATATGAAGCAATTAATTAAGGACTAAATTAGTGGCAAAACGTTTTGGAACTATGTATATCAAAGACGCCCAACATCTGAATCAACTCAGTATTTATGAATGAATAAAAACATATTATGATGAATTCACACATCGTATATTTCGAGCATGTGTCTGTTAATTTAAAAGCAATAAAAACTCATACAGTTTTTCAAGAATTCATTTTCTTAAAACGGTACCTTATTATAGAATAAATTTTAAACGTAAATAATACATGGAAAAAACAAGCGTTTTTTTATAAATGCTGTATGCATTTATTATATTTACTTGTTTTCAGATTGTTTAGTCTTCGGAACGTTCGTACACAAAACAATATGTTGCTCATTAATATGGAGTGTTGCAATTACCGCCGGATACATAATTCCAGGTTGATATTTGTTCTGATTAATAGGGACTCTTCATGGCGTTCTTCTATTGTTTCTTCGATTGGAAGGTTCGAGTATTCTGAAGACAAATATACCTTATTGCCATAGAATCAACGTTACAAGTCACACATAAAGCTTAAAGTTATAAGTATTATTTTATTTGTGTTAAAATTAAATGAAAGTGTATACAATGTATATGCAATGTGCTCATTGGTACATAATTAATAATAACATAAATAATACACAAAAGATTCCAACGGGTTATATGTCTGTCTTTTGGCCTCTCTTTTGCTCCAGTAGTCTATCCGAATAATCACATGAGTAATCTCAAACGTATTGTTTATATAATGAGACTTTGTTTACGAATGACTGCGTGTGGATTATTCACGACGAGCACGAAAAAAACGTTGCATAATTTAAAAAACAAAACAATTGTCTCTGTCTTTGATTAGCTTTCTTTCAAAAGTGATACTATCAGAAATATAAACAAAGACTCTCAGCAAAATTTCGTAAATTTCAGCTAAAATACATATAAGTACATAACCATGCCCTAAAAATGTTCAATTTGTAATCGCAGGTTAAAGGTTTACTGAAAACAAATCAGAGTTAAATGATACAGGGAGTCGTTCCATCAACGATAAATGACTAGTTGTAAATAACAATTTACATGAATTACGATGTTTCAGTGAAATCGCGTTTCATAAATCAAACCGTAAAATAAGATTACATAAATTTCATACATAAATATACGACTGGGTAAAAGCCGTCGTATATTAATATAATTGGCTGCGTTAGATTATCTCCACGATGCAAAGGGGCAGAAAAAGGCCGATTCCTCGTCTTTTCTAACCCCGTATCGACTTAGAGCATATCCGCGAAGAGGACTTGCTGTCATGATACCCAATATAGAATCGATACTAGAAATTATAGAATTGGTCGAAGTTGATTAACGCAGACATACACTCGGTCTGTCTCTATAAACCGATAACACAGGTAGCGTTTAATTTATTAAGTGGATTGATAACTATTGAATGTTAACAACACCAATTTTTAACGACTATTTATATTTTTGGGTAAATAGCAGCAAATTATAGAAGGTCAAGTTTGTCTGTGGAATCGAACACAAAATATGTCTAAGTTTATTTTATTTTTGTTGTATTTGCAGTACAGTAAATTGAAACAAGAATGAATATAATCACATTTCATTTTTCTATTTCATTACGAGTTTTTTGCGGATAAGTATTGTATGCGAAGTTTGCATCATATGTTCATGCTGTTAAAATTGTATATGACATATAAAAACTAATTTACTTTCGACAGCTGTGTTTTTATTGTTGAATTTTATCGATCAAGTATCCATTCGAGCTCAGTAAATCGAATATATATATATGGTAAATGAAATTAATATTGGAAATACATAACAGAAGCTGACGATTTAATCTTAAAGAAAATGCACGGGCCAGCGATATACAATGTAAGAAACCGTCAACATTTGACAGCTGTCAAATATGACAAACTCACATTTCAACAGTTTGGATCTAGTGAGAGTCCTTATCGCTTTCTGTAGCCAAACTTATGGGCACCTGTAAGCAAATTGTGCCCATCGGCATACCGGTCGACAAGGACTGTTGTTTGTTCAACTTGCCAGATCATATTTTTCTCCTGTTTTCGGGGTTACGCCCACATTCCGCCATATCGTTTACATCATCTGCTTTAAATGCGCGCGAAAATTACGCCATGCAACATTTTTAGACTGCGTCTCTATTTTGTTTCGGTAAATAAACACCATGCTTTACATAGTCCTATTTAATGCAAACTTCTTTTTACGATTTCGTTGATGAAACACAGTTTATGTAAAATCGTAAACCACTACATTAATCTTGATTCATAATTTACGATCGTATACAGATCGTAAATATTGATGAACCGGCCTCAAGATCATTATGCACGAAATTCACACGTACGTTTGTCGGCGACAATGGCAAACGGGACAATTGGGAGCGGCAGCGTCCGTTACCCGGGAACTGCTAAGGCGGCGTGCACTGAAAGCATACCACTGACGGACCAAAATTGTTGCTCTTTGACTGATATGTGTTCATGGTGTTCACATAATAAATGTTGCGTACGGTTGTCAATTGCTCCATTGTAAGAAACTAAAATACGTGTATCTAAATTGGGGCTCTTCAAAGATTAAAGTATTATATAAGTTTCAATATGTTCAAGTGTGAAATATTGTTGAATGGTTTGTATAGCCCCATCTACAGAAAATTTAATAAAATGCATGTAGATTAGGGCGTGGTTCACGTCAGCCGGGTGAACACTAAACGCACCGTTTAAGCTGGTCTTTTGCGATCCCCGACATCTGTGCAATATGGTATTTGCACATTATTGTTAACATCGTTAACCGATTCAACAAGCAAGATTTCAAACTTTGAATGCTAAATGTGAACATTTGATGTTTGCTCATTTGATATTGTTCATCGAAATAAAAAGTGACTGCAAACTTAATCACAGAACAGACCAATGTTTATGCAAATCGAGTGAAAACCGATGGCATTTAAACCAATTAATATGCATCAACAGATATTAAAAACAAACCTTGGATACAAAGCTGTGTCCGGTGAATAAATATTGTTAAAATTACAAATCATGTTATTATCTTCAAAATGTTTATCAAAACATATTTATCATTGTAAAATGGACATATCGACTGTATTTCAGACTAATTTAACAATTTTATTTCGACAATGTAAATGTATCGCTTTATGGTACATAGTTATCGAGCAACACTATCGTATTGATGTACTCATAAATACCATGCGAATCATGTCAACAATATGTGTTGAATCTGTGAATCATGTCAACAATATGTGTTGAATCTTGCCATGTGAATCATGTCAACAATATGTGTTGAATCTTGCCATGTGAATCATGTCAACAATATGTGTTGAATCTTGCCATGTGAATCATGTCAACAATATGTGTTGAAGCTTGCCATGTGAATCATGTCAACAATATGTGTTGAATCTTGCCATGTGAATCATGTCAACAATATGTGTTGAAGCTTGCCATGTGAATCATGTCAACAATATGTGTTGAAGCTTGCCATGTGAATCATGTCAACAATATGTGTTAAATCTTGCCATGTAAATCATGTCAACAATATGTGTTGAAGCTTGCCATGTGAATCATGTCAACAATATGTGTTGAATCTTGCCTCTGTGGATTGCGATTGCATTCCTGCAAACATGAACTTAAATAAAAAGTATGCAATACGGAAGTCCAGATATCGGTAATGCGCATGCGCACATCTGTTATTATAGCGCATAAAGTGTTCAATTTTTTACGATTCAATTTTTTAATATTTATGATTATAAAAATGTAATTGAAATCGAGACATATGTTTTCAACAACAATTTAAGTCCTATTTTAAAGATTATTATACTGTTAAATATTTATATTTATATTATATTGTATAATAATGTACTGTATAAATATTTATACAATAAATGTATTTCGTTTATTTCAATGTTCTTTAGAACAGAGCTATAAATGATCTCCAACGCGTTAGTGAAATATTAGATATTTATTAAAATTATTATATTTGTGTAATCTACAGAATGCTGCCAAAGTGATCATTTATTGTAAATAGTGATTTATTAATAAACTGTGAGGCCCAGATATCGAATTTGACTATGTTTTTTTTTATAATCGATATCGTTGCACCAATTTTCACCAGGATTAAACATGCACCGACCTAATCAAAGACGTCAATTGTTTGTGTATAGAATCGCTTGCAAATATCATTTTTAGATTTTCGTTGTATGTAATTATTAATTCCATTAAATAGGTTGACGAACATTACCCTTTTTATAAGACAGAAATAGTGAGATAACCCTGTGTGTATAAGCAGTAAATAGTACCATGCATTCAATATGTAGAAAGATAACCCTGTGTGTAGAAGCAGTAAATAATACCATACATTCAATATGTAGAAAGCGCAACAATCCTCCGGCTTGCGTTTTTTAAATAATTTTAGACGCAAGTAATACACTTCCGGAAAATTCGATTGAACGGAGACGTATCTATAATAAAAAGATCCGGACAAATACTTGTTATCAAGCTATTAAGTGCTTGTGTCATTTAACATTGAATATGGCAACAAATAACCTGGTGATTTTATGGAATGCTATGGCGTCCATTCTGTGCAAATCTATTGAAAGCTTGCCTAACACGATTTGTTTATCGTACATTTTAATTTGCTTTTATTGCGATGAAAGTTATTTTGGTTCAATTTTCTATTTCATTCGACGTAATATGTGTGTTGGTTGAGGCGAAATAAATCTAATCATATCGTAAAGCATTAAAAGCCGATAGGAATCTTAACAAGTCGCAATCAATCTTTGTCACTGATTATCGCTTTATGTTATCTAATTAAATGAGAAACTTCGTTACACATTATTGTACGATCGAGGAAAAGTTCTAATTGAATCGCACCGATACTTTGACAGGATATAATAATGCTAATTGGATACATAGTTATATCACCGTGTGCACATCCTTCATTATCATAATGTTGTTTATCAGAGAATTTTATATTGTTGACTCATTATTTCCTACACTGTCCGCAAACATAAATGCTTATTTGACAAAAAATGAAATTAATTACGTATTTTATTATAATGAATGATAGTTTGTTCCTTTCAGATAGAAATGTGTGGTTTTCTGGCGGCAAAAATAACTTGACCGAATTTGAGAATGGAGTTTATATAATAATAAGTTCGG
>NC_068368.1:1638713-1771213 GCF_020536995.1 Dreissena polymorpha | reverse complement strand
ATATAGACTCGTGCCATGCAGACAAATGTACGTACTAGCTGTAGTATATCAAAACGTATAAGCTCATAACTGTGTGTCTTTCTATAATAAATGAACCTATGGCAACATTGTGCCAAGATAAAAGACCACCCGAAAGCTGCATAAATCGAATACAAACTGTTAAGTCTTATCGAACTATTACACGAAAGTGCACGATGGCATTGTAAGTATAAGAAGAGATATGAACATGTTTTCAGCTTGTTATTATTAAGCAGAAATGGTTAGTTTTGCAATAATGCTTTGAAGCAGCGGGGATAGATTGCGTTGCACCCACACCGTTGGTCAGTCAGTTAGCCAGAGTGTCGGCCAAAGGATCCAAAGGTTTCGCAAAAAATATACAAAATAATTTGATCTGCATTAATTCACAGGGTATGAAGGTTTACTGGGATCAATTGAAGACGTCTTTAGATTTTCTTATCAACAGACAAAGGTTGAAAGTCAAAGTGGCTTGTCAAAGTAAGAATCGATCTCATGCAGACCGTAGGGAATGCTGTTTGATTATAGACGTTTAGCAGAAAATAACGGCTAAATTTTAGTGAAAATGTGTCATTAAATATTCATTGCTTTGGCACATGTCACCCCGAGGGCATAATGCAGAAATTGTGTTTTTCAAAACGAGAATAAGCACAATTGCAAGTTGTGTATGCATTGCACTGGGTCAACAGTAAAGCATTTATTTGTATCTTTGTAAAAAGCTATATAAATAAGACTTAGTGCTTGTAACTAAAAACATTCGTGTCAAAACAATATTTACCATACAGTTATGTCTGTAGTTGAAATATAAACAATACAACAGAGAGAAATTACACAGACAAGGCCTTACAGTTATTTTTGTGATACTATTTAATGTGACATTATTCGAGTTTCCAAGAATGTAAAAATCCTTATTATTCAAATGTATTTGAAATACAATTAAAATTAAAGACGAATAGCACACAGAAAATTTACGCTTGTCCAGTCAAATAATAAGTTGGTTTGTTAGATGTGCTTATTTATGGATTTCATATTTTTTCCATGATATTATACCGTAGTTACTTGGTATAATAATTCCTATAAACTTCATTGTATGTATTGTAAAAAGTACGAATTGCTTTTAAAACATTTTATAAAAGAGTTGTGAGAATATTCGTACTTATTCACAATTTTAGTCCAATTTCAACCAAATGTGTTTGACATGATAATTGAATAAAAAAAGTACAATATCTTACTTATATTATCTTCTCTTACAATATCATGATATATTTAGTTCTATGAAGAGTATATATAATACTAAGAAGACCTAGAGTTTACGGGTTACGGATTTTGTTTAACGCAAATACGGTATAGATACATTTGAAAATATTATATACTTTTCGACCGTGATAGGACTACTGTAAATGAAAACCGATTTCACATCTAGTGTTTTGAGACAAGTGCAACCTCAAATGCCTAGTGAAGGGTTGTTGGGTGTAATGCATTTCTTTATTTATCCGTGGATCGAAACGCATTGAATTGTTCTACTTGTTTCTCATTAGCAACAAATTCCAGTTTATACCAGAAAACATGCTAAAATTTGTCTTATTATAAGCAGGATCTTTAGTCAAAACGGAACATTGCAGACTGTACGTTTAGTTACAGTATGATATATATTGGTTGTGGTAGAAATGTTGTATGTGACGATATTATTAAGTGCAAAGTACTAGGTTTGTGTGATAATATGATTTACAAAATTTTAACAATGAGGCGTTCTCTTACGTATTTTATAATGGCATATACTCCGACGCAGATCATACAGTGTACAGCTGATGTTCACATGTAAAAACTGTTCTTGAAGACTGTTCACTAAGTCGTTAGTCGATATGTCATTGTTGTGTTGTCTGTATTGACCTCTCTCTTATTACATACGAGTACGTAAACGTACAACTCTTCAACACCATCGTATGAAGATATGGTATTTAAGCATACATAATCAAAATGGAGATCGTATATACAGTAAAAGCAAAAGGTGACACGCTTTAACAGCATATTGAACTCATTTCTTTATCATATTTACACGCACGGTCAATGTAAGAATGCAATAATCACATACAATTAAAACGCATTGGACCGAGATTGAACGACATGTGTGTAAGAATTTGTTATACGGTGTTTGATACTTTTTTAACTTTCATTTTACGATCAGTTTTGTTCCTTTCGTCTTGTAACGTATTAGAATTTTTAACGAAAAGTCTACATTTTCATGCAAACATTCATGAATGTTTATGTAATGATTCAAATGCGATTTTAGTGATAAAGAACATGGTAAATTAGGTAAGTACCTTATGGATTACCAGCAAACTGTCTTAAATCAAACAGTTATTATATGAATGCAAACGATTGATCGGGTGTGATAAAATATGGACATCTATTGCCTAGTAAACCAGGTAACACGGTGTAGAAACATTCACTCGCATAAATGTGAATAGGCATACTTTGAATTAAGGTAATACATATGATTATGTTTTTCTTTTTCTGTGTATGCTCTTGTAGTTTCAACGAAAACCAAATAACGTAATACCACAAGCTATCTATTTCGAAGAGCATATAGAGACAACTGAAATTAAAACATGTATCGTTTTTACAAATAATAAAGTCCTTATATAAAATGTGTTTCGCAATAGTCAGTAGTTCAATGCCAAAACACAAAGCAGTATTAATTCCCCTTGCCTAAACACGGAACTTAGGTTTGCATTATAATTACTTATACATTACGATATTTTTAACTAGTGCATTTCGATAAGGATAGTTTAGTATTGAATTGTGTCCAGTATTGGTGTTGTTTAAAATAAAAAACAAAATAGCTTAACGCGTAGAACAGATATATGTTATTGTTAAGAAAATATATATTTGACAACGCAGGTTATTTCCAGTGTTATCCAGCTATAAGATATTCAAAGCTCGAGGTAGTTGGATAACAGGGCACATCAACATTTCGAAATTTCAAAAAAGTCTAGCTCATCGTGTAGATTATACGTGTCAAAAAGTGTTGGCGTTTTTTTATTTTCAAATCATTATTTAACAAATATATGAGTACTAAAAATATGCATGGGGTTGTGTAGTGTCAGAGTCCATCAAATAAGACTGAAGGTTAGTTTATAAAAAGGCAAAAACATTGATGTTTATGTCTTAGTTTTATGTATGCTGATGCCGTTCAAATTACATTAACGTTAATTGATATGCATGTAAATGGTCGTAGTGCTTGCATGGCTCGAATAAATAAAGCTGATACTGGCGACTTTAATAAGCATATATTAAGAACGTATTTTGTTTCCGGTATTTGTAGTCTTTTTTCTGCATATGAATCATGGGTAAATCATTTGTTGAGTTCGTTCATCTTGTTTACTCTATTTTAGTTTGGCAACACATGCATACATCTGACAAGTAGCTCAAACATTCATGAGTAACACATATTGTTTAGGCTACATTTGGTGAGCTAAACACTGTATTAACATGATTTGGCCTTACATGTCTGCCATGTAAGTGTAAATCTATGTATTTTAGCTCGATGGCATCAAACGCCTCACGCTTAACGTAACGCTGTTGAGTTCATTTCCTGTGCCAATAACCAGTACTTAATGTCTTTGGGGAAGATCTAGAGATCGATTCCCGATAGAACACGTCACCTCCCGATCGCTGGGAGGACACCAAATCAATTACGCCATGGCGAGCTGTCTGGAATGTTGCCATATTACCTTAATTGTAGCATCATTGTATTGCAATATGTCACTTACCCTAAGTAAAGGACTAGTTATGAATATGATTATAATATCCTGAGAATGCAACTGGAGCTTACTTAAATTTCCTTTTACTTCCTAATTAGATAACTGTAACACCACGTATAACGGCTGGTCTCACCATTGTCTTAGACGTCGCCTCGATACCATGACCCTCGTAGCCTTTCGGAATAACCCACGACAGTAGATTTCCAACAAGACATGGTCTTCGAACACATTATACGAGCTTAAAGTACAAAACGAAAGTCATTCCTCGTTTCTCCATGAGGATTTCCATCCACGACAAATGAGTATTTAAATAAAAAAACATTTGACTAATGCAAATTCGGGTGTATGTAGAGTACATATGATTCTAAGTTTTTGTTGTTTTTGCTTTGAAGTAGTTTAACTCCATACGGTGTTTAATTTCACTTCAATAGTGTGTTTCGTTGTTGTTTCTCCATAAATTCATAGTAACGAAATCTAAACCCAAACATGAGAAAGTGCATATGTATTTAATACTATTTATCTCGTTAACTGAAACAAAACAATAAATAAAAAGTTATTCGATTAACTCAATTCGAAAGGTAGAACAATTGCTTTTATTTTCTAGCTTATGTATTTTTATTAATAATAACTCTAATGGAACGAAAGTGATATATATTTTGTGTGATTTTGAAAAACCTCAATACATCGGAACATCGCAATGGAAGCTTCTAATGTCGATCGTTTCCTGCCGTCAAGGGATATAGTCAACAATTATCGAGGTATTTAAAGTTATGAAAAGGTATATATGTATTATGATTTATTTGTTGCATATACTACATCTGGTGTTATAATAATCAATCATGTTTAAAAGAGTAACACTTATCAAATGGAACGTAAATCAAACTCGCATGATTTGAGTTTTCTCGGTGGTCGCAAATTAAATGCAGTATAGCAATTTCAAAATAATAAAACAAAAAGACGTCCTGTAAATTTTACTTAACAAAAAGATTCATTTTAATGGTACAAACATTCCATGAACTGCTGAACAGCACAGTCTAACGAGCAAAAGAAATGATACCGTCATGCGCAACGATGAACCTGTAAGACATGCTCGTTATTGACGGTCTTATTATTGTATGCAAATCATTCCCATGGGGTCGCCACTGTAAAAATAAAATGATGTCTGATTGTCGAAAATCTCATTTAAATTGTAATTGCCTTATGTTTTGATTACACACGCATAAATAATCGCCAAGCAGTGCCTTCCAATGAATATTGTATGGCCAATCGATTGAAAATGCCTTTGCGAATTGTCTCGTTATTATCAGCGCAGTTTCCTTGCTTCTTTTCCTAAATCAGACCAGCAATTCGCAATTATATATCGTTTTATTTCTGATAAAACTATTGAATTAATTGTACTAAATAGCGACAATTCCAAGAACAATTGATTCTAGACAATATCGTAGAAGCGGCGACGCTCAACGCATTGAACGGTTTATGATCACATGTGTTCATTTTACCGCATAGACTGTTCTTTATAAAATAATTGAATATTCATTTACAATAATAACGGAGCATATAGTAACTTCAGTTGTAGTGCCGATTTTAATAAATAAGTATGACTAGTCTTTGTCAAAATGAACGTCTTTACAGAACAATTTAATCAATATCGAGGCAACGTTGTTTCCTAACTTGATAGGTGATGGTTTATGTTTTTCGTTAATTAAATCTTTTCACAGTTTGAAACTTGAAACTAAAAAAGTTAAATCATTAATATGTTGAAGAAACGTATTCAGCATGTTGACTTTGTAAATTCAGTTGAAGTGCAAACAACTTCGTCAGAATATAAAACTCTCAGTTTGAAATTAAGGTCAAGTGTTATACTGGGTTATCTCAAAAGGAGAAATGATGAATATATAAGAATTTATTTCTTTTTGAGTCTGTTTGCCGCATATGTAATCTTAATTTCAACAAACAATTGATCGTTATGGCATTGTTTGTTTCCGAAATAAAACCTTGGGTATATTACCAGAGTGACATTTTCAAAAAATGGTATTTCTATGTTTTGTTGCATGTTTTTATTGTCGTTGTGTTGAACGTTTATTATATATTTTTTTTAAATATGAACAAGCATTAAGACAGAAATAAAAAGAATGGAATTTCCAAAGCGAATTGTACCTACTCAATAACTGTTTTGTTTGCATAGTAACACTGATTTTTATGTAATTGCTATAGTCTATGCGGAGCAAATATGAATTCTACTACATAAACCTACATAAGCGTTGTCCTTTCTATGTGGTGACTAGCAGAAGACTATGTATTTTGTTAAGAAAAAGAAGTACGTTTAATGTCTTTTCTTGCGGCTTTTTACTTCTACGAATCTTTTTTATACGTTAAAATCTAATACAGTGGGTTTGCAAAATGAATGTCAATCTTTTCAACTTCCTTCACGCCACTAATTTCTTCTGGATATTCGTCGAGGGCATATACCTGCACGTAGTCATTATTGTGTGGACGTTCTCTGCAGACAATACCCATGTGTCATACCTTATGTTTATCGGATATGGTATGTTGTATAGCAAATAAATGCTTAGGGATTCAAATATTGTTGTTTTTCTCTCCATTATTTGCACTTACGTATACTTTGGCGCGTGATATGTTTTCTGGAAGCTGACATATATATACATGTTCTTTATTTTCTTTAATAAATATAGGATTTTTAACAAATAATTTCCATAACCTGCAAATGAATACTTTGTAATAGTTATCAAACTCCTAAAATAATTTTCGGTTTCTATTTAAAAGTCTTCCTGCACTTAACACGATTGCACGGATAATTGTCCGGAGAAAACTGATTCTCAGTATTATGAGTATAATTCTTTATGCTCGATTTAATATATGGTAAAACACATTAATATGAAACACAAATATTATAAGAAATACACTCAAATAAATAGTCGATAGCATAGGATTAAATAGTTTAAACCTATTTATATAAGCATGTTTGAATCGAAAGCCTAAGGCTTTTTTCAAACACTATAGTCCGTAATATGGGTAGCACCAGTATTTGGTGTATTTTGGGGAGAGCTAAAGAACGCTCCCACAGTAGGGATCAAACAATGACCCCCGGGCACCATATCTACAACGCGCGAAAGGAATACATGATCAATAGGTGTGGCATTTGCCAAGTAAAAGCACTATACTTGAGATTAATTTACAGCAGAAATTAACCAATCCTGGTGATATTTAAATACGGTATATGTTATAAGTCTGCGTAACAACACAAAACACAACGCAGTTTTCTTATTTGATGAAAATCAAAAACATGTTAACTTTGAGGCGGTCCGTGTAAACAATCATTATCACGTCTTCCCGAAAGGATAAAAAACAATCGCGTACTTTATCTCAAACAGAACAAATGCTTGCCCGGTATTTGCTTATTAGATTATATGTTATTGCATTCCTCGAAAGTACATCATTTAATTGCATGCGTATATTTTTAAATAACACTGATTAATTGTGGTAGTAAAATGCACTTTTAAGCCAGTTTTATTACGACAGAAACTGTGAATTCAAGATAATAATTTTAAAAACTTGTGTTTGATTTTAATTTGTAGTTGAAACATTTTTTGTAACCTACGACTGTCCGGTTATAGCATATGTGCTGGTTTCTTTTGTTAATCTATCATGCACCATTATGCTTCATTAAATATTGAACAATATAATTTTTGCGTAGTGTTCTACCGCTTATGACAAACACATTATTTTACAATGTGTGTGATCAAAGTTCATATTGCAAATGTATGTGTATCTTAAAAATGTTACTAGAATTCTTAAATATGGTTGCTCGTGCTCGACCTGAATAACATAGATATGCATGTTAAAAGAAATGTTCTCAATTTATTTTTTGAAAAGAAGTGCATGAATCTCATGCAATGTCATAACATAGAATCGTTGTCTCTTATATTGTAAGTTGAGAACTGTAAAAGCCTATTTTTACAACGATTCAAAATGAATAATATTGCAATTAATACTAACACATATATATGTGTGTGAATTACTATACTTAGCATTGATCATGATACAAATAAACAGAGAACAATTATGGGACGAAATTCGTTATGAATAAATACTTAATTTTCAACTTTATCAGATACATATACAACATACATGTCTACGGTAAGGAGAATGTTAGTAAAAATTGAATATTTTTTGTCCTGTCAAATCATTTTGTTTTTGTAGACATTTTCACATTCCCTTTGTTTACAGTTGTTGTTTACAAGACAAGACAAAGACTGAGAAGTATGAATATGCGTATATGACCCTCATATTGCTCGTCTTGTGTGTAAGTATAGTTTGAGAAACGTCATACAAGGCATTTCACACGAAGTACATAAATGTGTATACTGTATAAAATGAATAAATATAGCCCGGTTTGACCACGTATTTACTGAATACAAACACAATGAGTCCATATCTCAGAATATGAGTAAAATAAGCATGATAATTTTTTTTAAATGATTCCAACTTATTAATGGGAATCGTTTGCCAATATGGACAATATAGGTATTTGTTAACATTGAAATTACTGAAAAATATTTGATCAAATGTCTACAATTAACTGATATGCGAAATCAAATACTTTCTTAATTAAATGTGTTTTGAAAATAGTAAGCTTATTTAGTCATGTTATCATATCTTAGTGGATAGATAAGGTATAACAACATAATGATGTTTATTTCAGTTAAACATTCACTTCATGGCTACAATAATAATTTATTTATATAACATAGCAAAATAATAAAAAGATAGTACAATATTTAGCCGCACTTTGTTTTATCGTTTACAAAACAGTTTTTGGTTTTGCAGTTGTCGTTTTGAAACTAAATAGCATTTATTCCTCTGTTAAATATTGTTTAATCATTCTTGCGAAAAGCAAGTATATGTTTATGTTCACAGAGCCTTGACTGAACTTAATATAACAAAATCCCTTCGTTTCCATTAACATATCTTAAACAATTACTGTAGATAGGTCGGCGCAAAGTGTTTTGTTTAACTTTTCTAAATTGCCCACTTAATAAATACTGACACAATCTCAAATATCTTTTAACCATCAGTTTTCAGTTCTTTTTGGATAAATTAAAATACATTTGGAGATTATGATCGAATGCAGCTAAACGGTTTTGTTATTAAAGATAATATGATCGCATTTGTCAAATCAAAGTACTAAAAGTACTGGCGGTGCGATTTTCCTAAAGTCTTTCGGTCGTTAAAACACTATACACCTTGATGCCAACCAATCACCTTTTTTGAAGAAAACAGATGGAAGTAAGGAAGTGTGACCATGGTGACAGGCTGTCAACATTATATGATTTAGCTATTGGGGTTAAATGTAAATGCTTTTTAAAACAAGTGTTTGTCGTATCTGCCAATTGATAGCTTAATTGCGAAGATATAATACACTTACCCAGTTCTAAACTTGACATAGATCTGAAAAAGACAAGCATTGCAGTAATTTTTAATTAGAACAGTAAGGTTTTCGGATCGTTATTGTCGAAGTACACGGGTCTCCGTGTGTGTCAAAGTATAAAGTTAATCCATTGAGTATCAAGTAAGATACGGCAAATGTTAGTTTTTTTAGCAATCGGATACTAAAGGTCAATGTCAACCAGGGGTCAAGCTAAAAAAGAAAACAGAAATGTATTTTCCAAAGGGGTGTCATGTCGAAGAATTAAGTAAATCCATTCAATTATAGGGAAAAAAGTATCATTTAAATCAGCTCAGTTATTATCCTCAACATTTTTGAGAATCATTGTTTTGTAAATGGGTTTGACAAAAACAAACTATCGGTACACGTGTAATGTTATGAATAAGTATAAACTGCTGGTTTTACCTTTCTTAAGCATAACCTATTGTGATAATATTAACAAAGTAAGTATTCTCATAACAGGTGAGATCATCATATAAATATCGGTTGTGTATTTTGGATTTCCAAACACATCAAGAAAATATTTAAATAAAGTGTGGCACCCCCTATACTCCAGAGAATGTGTATGGCCATAAGCGCTTGTTTTAATATATTATTTTGCAGCACATTTCATCAAGTTTAAAATATAAGCATGAACGAGTCAATTGTTTGTGTAAAGTTTCACTTGCGAACAGCCTATGTTGCTTTGCGTTGTATAACATTATTAATTCAATTAAAAGTCAATGGACATTACATATTTCTATATCAGATATACATAGTGATATATTGAAGTGTGATTTAGAAGAATATGCAAGCATACTTTAGTAAGAGTCGAAATTCTCATGCTAGTGCATGTATGTTTTCCAGCAAGTTATAAATGTTCAGATAATTCGATTGAGCGAAACGTGTCTGTCATAAAGACACCGAGTCAAAGTAATTTCCTTAGACCATTCAGTACCTTTGTCAGTTAACATTCAATATGGAAGCAAATAGATTTGTGTTTTAATAGGATGTAACGACGTTCATTTTGTGAGAATCTTTTGACATATTGCCTAACACGATTTGCTTCATTGTCAGTATTAATTTACTGTCACTTCAATGTTAGTTATTCTGGTTAGATTTTCTATTGCATTCTTCGTAATATGGTTATTGTATAACGCTGAACAAATCATATGGTATTACCTTTAAAGGGACTGTCAACCACGACGACAAAGAAAAGAAAAGTTGTACAATACCGTATTTTTTTACAATTATTAGTTTATATTGATTAAAATATCACGCCTGGTATATTTCATTACTTGAAAAAAGCTGTTAATATTTCATATTTTCAGTATATTCGGTAATACATTTTACTGTGTATGTTTACCAGGTAACTACCTGTTATAACTACAAATAACGGCAGTATATTGATCATCATCGTCACGTGGTAAACCCAGGAATGCAAATTGTGCATGCGGAGTGAATTGTATATATTTATACATAAAATGATCAACCTACTTGCGTTATTTATAGTATGTATACCGTTACGTCACCTATTTTCGCGATGTACATTGATTTCACATCGCGAAATTTTATTACCTTAGATACTGAACATATGAACTTTTTTCAAGTAATGTAATTTATTAGTCCAAATGTCAATCAATATAACATAATAATTGTAAAAAATACGGTATTTTAAAAGTTTGTTTTTTTCGTCATTCGTGGTTAACAGTCCCTTTGAGGCCGATTTGAATCTCAACACATCAAAATCAATCTTTGTCAATGACAACCGCTGCATGTGTTAGTACATTCAATACAATTTGTTCTGCGATCGAGAATAAAAATCTAGATACGTTTATATCATTGCTTGCACAGCTTTGTAATTTTATTGTATTTCACAATCCTTTAACTTGCTAGCTTACAATTTGCAGAAAGTAAGCATTACAAAAGAAAGATAGCGGATAACCCACATTTAGTTTGTTCATTATTAAGACATTATTTTAGCTATTATAAAATCAAGTCACATAACCAAAATAGCTTTAATGCAATAGTCACTGGAAAGATAACGTACTATTTTGTTGAACACTCGTGTATGATAGACAGACAGACAGACAGACAGACAGACAGACAGACAGACAAAAAGACAGACAAAAAGACAAAAAGACAGACAGACAGGCATTTTATTCAAGACTTGTACATAGTACATCGTCTTAACACATACATTTACAAATAATATGTGAACATGCTAAGACATTCTCATTTCCGCATTTCCGAGAAAAAAAATAACAACAAAATTTCAACCGGAAGAAAAAAGGTGTTAAGTAAACATGAATGACAATACCATCACTGCAGTGGAGATGAGCTAGTAATGAATATACATATGAATTTGCAAAATATATTTATACAGACGCGGTAAAACATTGTAATAAATACAACTTCTATTTGCCCTATGTGTATTTAAACACAGTTAACAATTTAAATGTAAATTACATTTACAACTGTTGTTATCAATCAATTCAAACAATTGTTCCATTTGTATTCATACATAAATAGATCAACAAATAGTAATTCGTATTGGATATATCACGAGCATTAAAAATTTCAAACCGCACAGTGAGTTCTTCTCTGTTACTTGATTTAAGTAATTCTAAATATTTATATTCTGATGCCCTTATATATTATTTACGTTTGATATATTTGTTTCTTATTGTTCGTATCCTGGTCACACACATACAAAGTGATATTCATCTTCTATATCTTTTTTACAAATTAAACAGTGTCGATCATGTATCGGTGTATTATTTCTTGTCTGAATACGTAATGGATGTGTCAACATGCGAAGTCTACAAAAATAAAATCTTAGACTTTTGGGAGGAGCATCAATCATCTTTTTTTTTAAATTGCATATATATTTCTTAAACAGAGCTCTTTTCTAGGGTGCAAAACAATTCGTGTTTGAAGGCGTCAATCACATGTTGTTTAAACATGTTTACGAATAATTTAGGGTTAATGTTGTGAATGTTATTAAACACATCAGCAAAACCATGGTTTTCCAACATCAGTTTAATATTATATTCCCAGTTACGGTTACCTTTAGAACAGTTATCATGTGCTTTTTTGTAAACGTTTTTTTTATAATATTATCTGTAAATATAACCTTTAACCAATAATTTAAAATACGGATGAACCTATTTACATATAGTGGATATCTACCCTATTCACCACAAACTGTGGCATTTCAAGTATTAGGTTTAACATAAAGTATTCGTTTACAAAATTGTAAGTGTACTCTTTCGATTTCTTTTTATTGTGAATATCCCCATGTTTCTGCCTCATACTGTAAGGTAGATCCAACAAATGCATCGAATAATTGACAATAAATTCTAGGTTTTAAATCAAATGTGTTACACTAACTTAATAAAACATTCATGGCTTTAAGGGCCTTACCCACACTAAGTGCTCTTGATTCAGATTAAAATCACCAGAATAGTTAAACACAGTACCTAGGTAATTAAAAGCATTAACTTCTTCAATTTGGTGCCTATTATAATGCCAATTTTCAGATTCTTAAAGACGTCCACGTTTCCTAAAAACCATATTTTACTTTTTTTCAATATTAACCTTTAAACCACATGAATCACAATATTGATATAGCTTATAAAAAGATATTGAACTTCACTAGGTGTTCTGCTTATAATCGCCATATCATTGGCAAAAAGCAAACGTATTAAAACAATGTCATCAATAGGCATACACGATTGAACATCTTGTTGAAGAAACATTTCTTAATCTTCAACAAATGGGGAAAACAATACCGGGGACATTACCTCCCCTTGACGTAAACCAACGGCGTAATTAAAACAATCAGAGTAGTTAGAGCATGATTTAACACATGATTTTACATTACAATACAAATCCTTAACAATTCCTAAAAGTTTGCACTTTATTCTAGACTTGTACAATTTTAGCCACATACCATTTCTATAAATTGATTCAAAACATTTCATCATATCAACAAATATTACGTTAAGCCTTTTGTTTTCAAACAAATAATCCTGAATTAGTGACAAGATAATAAATATAGCGTCAACTGTAGAGCGTCCCTTGCGAAATCCAAATTTGGCGTCGGAAATTATATTATTTTGTATACATAAATGTTCGATACGTTTATTTAAAACAGAAGCAAATAACTAACAAGAGTTATGCCCCTGTTATTATTAACGTCGCCAGTTGAACCTTTATTATTTAATTGGATAATAATTCCCTTTGTCCACTTCTCGAGGAAAAAGCCCGAATCAATAATTATGTTAATAATAATCACAGATGACCTGATAAAATATCAATAGTTTCAATAATGTATCGTTTAACAAGTTATCACATCCAAAAGCTGTGTTGCGTTTTATCGATTTGACAGTAGTTATGATTTCTTCTGTGGTAAGCGGATTATCAAGTTCAGGTTAAACAGTATACGGTATATTAAAATCATTGTGAATATTGAAATTCTCTGCCTCTTCTTTACACAATTGAAAAAATGCCCCTCCCCCTTTATTCATGAAATAATCTCGAAAAAATTAACCTTATATTTCCATTGTTTTAACTTAAAAATGAATTGAAGTGTTTCCAAAAGTCCTTTGGCTGACTGTTTTTCATACGTTCAAGTTCACGCTTTTGCTTATTAAAGTTAGCATTCGTTTTCTTCCTTAATATCTGATTATAATGTG
Source organism: Dreissena polymorpha (assembly GCF_020536995.1). Taxonomy (NCBI): domain Eukaryota; kingdom Metazoa; phylum Mollusca; class Bivalvia; order Myida; family Dreissenidae; genus Dreissena; species Dreissena polymorpha. The sequence continues at coordinate 1,757,288 of NC_068368.1, read as the reverse complement.
ATTTATGTCACATAAATTAATTATATTCAGTTCTAATTTTTCGATATTAAAACTATTTAAGGCGTTTATGTAAATATATCTAGAGATTTGGTATTCAGTATCAAACCATTCAGTAACACAGCGCATACACTCATAAAAATACGTACTGTCTTTATAAAAACATTTTTTTTTAAATAATATGTTTGCAATCTCTTGTAAAATATTTGTACAGTCACTAAGCATACTGTCGACAGAAAATCAACAATCGCATTAAATTTTGAAAGATTTGCAATAACTCCCGAACGAAATTGATCTCTTAACTGTTAAATCCATTGAAACGTTGTTTCTGTAGAAGACAAAACTACTAAAATAACATTGTTACGTTGTTAAGAAAACAATCACGGTGCATGATCACTCCATTCAGTAAAACTATCAATAGTGAAATTGTTAATTTGAGCAAAATTTAAATCGCAAGTAAGCAAATAATCTTTCACAGAACAACCGTTATGTGAAAGAAATGTATACTAGTTTGAATTGCCTAGTCGACCGTTTACAATGCACAGACCGGTCGCTATACATAAATCCAAAAGTTTAATACAGTGGTTATTGTGTCGGACATCAATCGAGGCCCTATTTGAGGTGTTTTCAGGTGTGTAATCAATATCATCAATACACAAATTAATGTTATCATGTATAATACAATCATTCTTTTGACCTACCCTACTAATGAATTCTATGTCATTCATGTAATTATATACTGTAATTAATGGAAATTAAAGATAAATACAGCAAAAAAATGATATTTGAAAAAGCACAAGGCACGAAACTATTGACACATTCCTATATTGCGAAAAGCTTGAAGAAGTTTTATCCTTTAAATATTGAGGAGTTTCTTTTTTTCCAAAACGGAAACTGAAACAGAACTCAGAAGTGCATATCAAAATAGGCGTTGAGGGCAATGCATATACTCTTTTCCGTTTTTAATCAGTATGAATTTCAAGCACAAGAAAAAATAAAAATAGTTGATGTATTAATAAGCCCAATTCTAAACTACGCAGCTGAGGTATGGGGTCAACATAAAGCAAAAGGAAAAAAAGGAAATTTAACAAATTTATCCGAAATTTGTATGAAACTTACTATGTGTTAAAATATAAACTAACCTTATGGGTCTGTACGGTGAACTTGGAAGGATACCGCTGTATTAACACCGAAACATTATTATGTTTCAATACTGGATACAAATCCTAAATTTACAGAAAAGAAACTTAATAAAAAAGGTGTATCTCATGCTAAAAACGGCCGTATTTAACTTCCGGTGGCGGACATGATGGTTTACATGTTTTAGTGCACATTGAAAACCAACTATTTACTTATGTTCTAAGACTTCTCTAGTATCGCTCTAGGGATGTGTAAATTTGTTCAGTGATCACTAGCTTTGGAGTAATGGATATGCTGCTCAAAGATTGGAATTAAAAGCGAAGTAAGTGACGCTCTTTGTGTCGGGGATGTAAATCTATTTATAGCTCAAAATCTATTCATAACTCAAGGTTGACACATTGTAAAAGATTTAATACACAAAACGTGCGTGTAATGTGTACACCAGTGAACCACTGAAAGTATACTGTGCGCATATAAAAAGTGACCGCAATGACAATAACAAATGAATAAAAAATGAGTTTTATCACATCGACACCAATACAATCCACAAAACAAAGTGCGTCTGTGCTATCTACCCCTGAAAATATTTATGACCAAAAAAGGAATCGTATTCTTAGCGACTCGATCTCGATCTCTGAAGATTATCAATATACAATTGACACGTTGCTGAAAATACGTCCGCTCGTCTGATAGATCAGGTTACAATTGAAGCTATTTATACGGCCGTTCAGCAATCAGTTTGTGCAAATATTGACACTGTCCTAAAAGGCATGGTTGACTCGATTGCTAATGGTGTTATTGCCGGACTGACAAATAGAATCAATTAAGTTTAAAATCAAAATACATATCTTATAAAGGAAAACAAAACCTTGAAATAACAAATCTTAAAACTGAAAGCTGCGCGTGATAACGCCGGACAATATAGCCGCCGAAATAGTCTTAGAATTTCAGGTGTCCCGGAATCGGAACCGGATGGTAGTAAAGACACAGACAAACTCGTCTTGCAGTTGTGCAAAGACGTGGGTGCAAATGTCAGCCTGGACGAGATTTACCGTAGTCACCGATCTGGTAATGCCGCTAAGGCAAGATGTCGGCACATCCTAGTTAACTTTGTCAGTTACAGAGCTCGACGAAAATTGTACCACAAAATGCGTGAACTAAAACACTGCCCTGGGGCGGTATTCTGAAACTTTCTTAGATATTTTGAATAGAATTTTCTTATTCTTAATTTTTTTCATTAAGAAAGTTTTTTTCTAAGATTTTCATCTTAGAATTTGTCTAAGACCATTCTTAGAGAAAAAACGTTCTTAGAAAATAAAAATATTTTCGTTCGTAAAAAAAATGTATTATCGACAGAAAAAGCGCTTTTTGCAGTTGTGCACATGCGCGAAGAAAAACAATGTCAACTTCGATGAACAAAGTGTGTCATTCAAATACGTGATTGTACTGTGTTTTAAGGCTTCAAATACATTAGTTTAATTTAATTAAGGACGTAATTCCATCTTCATCGCATTGAAGCCGATAATAATGAAATCGCTTATACGTTCAGAGTAGAGTAACAGTTAAAATGTGCATCGAATTTCGCGCGAATGTGGAACGATTGTTACAATGTTACGTGTCTAAACAATCTTCAAGCGTGAAAAGAAAACGGATGGTTGCATAATGGTATGTTTGGAATAATGTGCTTCTATATTTATTTCATGATAATGTCATTTTGTAACCATTCACCTTCGTCAATAATTGGAATTCCCGTTTCTAAAAATAGAACATTTCACACGGAATGTAAACATTCGACAAGTTGACAAGTACAGTGGGTCAAATAAGGAGAGGGAACAGAAATGTTTGCAAGACGACTGCATAATCTCATGCAATTTAATGGGGGAAGACTGTGGTGTTGCGATTTTTGCATGGATCTAGTAACACTGATCCGATGAGACACAGATTCACTGTAGGTAATCAAATTAAAGTGAATGTTGTTTTGTGTCTAGCAGATTTTGCAATTTCACCGTTGAACATACAGTTGTTTCTGTACATTTTTTGACTATAAACTGTTATTCGTAGAAGATAAATATTAAACGTGCCATTAATCATCACTGTGTAAAATATTTCGTCCTGGCTAAAAGAAGTTGCAAGAATTAAACTCCCAGCTATTGAGCTGTATGTTTACTCATAAAAGCTATTCATCAAGAACAAAGCTAAACGATCTTAAAAAACATGACCTTGTTAGAGTAAAGGAAGGTATAGTTTGATGTGAAAATATGATTGTTCCCATTCTCTCATTGAGTGTCTGTATAAACACAACTGTTAAAAATGCATGCTTATATCATACATTTCTTTTTGAATTATAATTATAATAATAAAAAACTATTGAAACCTTAACACCAACTTATTTTCATTTTTGCTACATTTGTTAGCTTAAATATACGCTTTATGAAACCAACTATTTTCATAGCAATACCGTCCCATACAAAGTTCATGGAAATGGTAGCAGGGCAAAGTGAATCATCAGATTATGGCAGCAGGTATTTCATAATTAATGAAAGGCAACAAAAACAAAACAGATAAATACATAATATCATCATATGTTTGGTGTATATAAACACTCAATTGCAGTCAAGTAGTTTTTGACAATGCCTTTCAATATGTTAATGATATAATAATAAAACAAACACAATTTAAGTCAACCCCACTCGAACCTTAATTCCCAAGCAGATATTTGTGCTTGCAAGCTACATGTCCACTCTCAAAACAATTGGAAAACCCCTCAGAATCCGGCTGTCATGGGTTGACCCTGGCCACTGCGCAACTAAGTCTATAAATATGTCTTGACCATTGAATACCACCTAACATTAAACAGATGTGGTAGTTTGTGTGTCTTGAATATCCATTTTTTTTCCATTGGAACTATGTGTGTCAATATCAAAAGCATATATTAAATAATCAGGGATGACACTTTCCGCTTAAAAAAAAATTTAGTAAAAAGGGACTGCCTTTAAACGTAAATACCATTAAAGCGGAAAGTGTCATCCCTGATTAGCCTGTGCGGACTTCACAGGCTATTGTGGGAGGACACTTTATGCATATGCATCATGCCCAGTTTCATCAGAATGCGAATCATTTTGTGTAAGAAAAATACACAAATAATAATATAAGAAACATTTTATAATAATAAAAAGTCAATTAACATAAGCGTTTACATTTAGGAAAAAAATGAACACATGATAGTGTGATACATTATGTTGCTAATTACTTCATTTGTTACTGTTTCTACGGTGGTTTCGTCACTCAACAGTGTCGTATTTTATATAAGAGGGGAAGTGAATGTTTCGAAATACTATTAAATTGGTGGATGATAAATACTGTCAAAATAGATTTAATAATTTGTGTAACAACATTTAAATTGCGGAGGTAAACTTACCAAGATAGGTATTTATGTTACGTAATTAACATATTAGTTGCCTTTCACTAATTTAAAAAGTAAACATTATTTAACAATGTTAAAATTTAACTTACTTGTGATGGTTCGACGTGAAATTCGAGATTTTTTTCATTGATCAACACAAAATATCGGATATAATTTTCTCTAAGAAAATTCTATAAGTTTAAGACAGGTGTTGAGGTTTCTAACTTTTTTAGTAAAATTCGGCATCTCTTAGAAAATTCTAATATATTAGAATGTTTCTTAGACAAAAACTAAGCAAATATTACAATTATAGCAAAAAACTTAGAAAAAACGTGAATTCTTAGTAATTATTTTGTCTAAGAAAGTTTCAGAATACCGCCCCAGGCCTAGCAAAAGTCTATGTCAACGAGGACTTAACAAAGAAACGTGCACAGCTTCTTTTCAACGCTCGAATGCTAGTTCGCTCCAAACACATCGACAGTGCCTTGACAGCGGATGGGTCTGTTCTCATCAAGGCTACACGACAAGGTATTTCCACGACACATAGACTTACTACCCTGTCTGATCTTGAGGCGTATAAATAAGTGTTCAAGCAAAACGTATACGCCTCTATCTTTTGTGCGCAGTGTAAAAGCTTTCTATAGCCACAGATGTCACTTGCGTACATGTTTACATACAATATATACCTGTGAACACTTGATATGCTTGAACACACTTTCGCGAGTGACCCACATTGTTTAGTTCTACACGACTGCACCGATTGTTTGAACAGTTTTATCGGGTACTGATTGTCTTGTCTGTCTTATTGTATCAACACTAGCAAAACGGATCATTTACTTATTTAATACGAGAAATACTCGTGTTCATGTCAGTTTTAGCCTAGTTTTAAAATTTCGACTGGCTATTAGCAGAGTAACAATGAAGCGAGTTGAGCCAACATGATGTACGATATACTATATTATAATTAGTATAAATGCCCCCTCTTATTTTTGCTCTTATCCTAAAAAACATTTAATAGTTTTACACGGAAAAAGTTTTTCCTTACATTAACCTAACTGTAACATATATTGTTGCGGTCGTTTTTTTTTTTTCATTTGTCTACATTGTACGACATATCTGGGGTACTCTGTACGGTGAACATTCACGGTTCACTGTTCACTGGTCAAGCACGATCTTTCTGTAAGATATGTTTAGAACAACTTAGGTTCACCTCTCACGGTCCATTGATTAAGTGCGACCACTAAATACGTAGTCTTCTTAAGAAATATTGACCTTAATAGATTCAAACACTTATCTTTACCTTAGCATGCAATTTAATGCCCTTCTTGCTACTGCAATTGTGTTTAATACTGATATTTTTCCTTGAAGATTATGCCTTATGTTAAAATAATGAATATGTAGACATGTATGTATGTGTTTATGACTTTCCCATAAATGCTTCCACAGTAATAACACTAATACTTGCCTTATATACTTTCCATAGCAAACCTATCATGCTACTACTGTAAAATACATGTACATATATTTTTTTATCCCTTTCATAAAAGCGTGCAGCGTATTTAACCGATAAGCGTGTGCTAAAAAAACACTATGTCAGTATAATGTTATACTCACTACTTCTCTAGAACATGTAACTGCCACTTTTAAGAACCTTCCAAAAATCAAATGTATGTAACAAAGCAGCTGCTTGATAAACAGACCAAAGGTCTTAAGCAGATTGGTCTATATTTAAAAAAGATAAGCATCTTTTACTTAACACATTGATGTATGTATTGTATGTATGTATGTATAGGTGCGTGTGTGCGTGCGTGCGCTTCCTTGCGTGCGTGCATGTATTTGACTTGCATCTTTGTACTTATGTAATAATGTATTTGAATACACGCCAATCTATATAATTATACCATATTGTGCAAATTGTGTATATTTGTATGTATGTATATGTGTGTGTGTGTGCGTGCGTTCTTGCCTGCTCTCCCGTGCGTGCATGTATATAACTTGCATTTTTGTACTTATGTAATAATTTTTTGAATACATGCCAATCTATATAATTATACCATATTGTGCAAATTGTGTATACTTGTATGTATAAATGTATGTATGTATGTGCGCACGCGCATTTGTGCATCTTTGTACATATGTAATAATGTATTCGAATACATGCCAACCTATATAATTATACCATATTGTGCAAATTGTTTATACTTGTATGTATGAATGTATGTATGTATGTGCGTGCGTGCGCGCATTCGTGCGTGCGTGTATGTTTATTACTTGCATCCTTGTACTTATGTAATCATGTATGTGAATACATGCCTATATATATATAAATGTAACTATACTATGATGTTATATTGCTCAAATTGTGTTATATTATGAAAATTGTGTATAGCTGATTCAAGTTTAACATCTCTTTCCCATGGTAAACACCTTATGCCGTTGCTTCTTTGTATCAATGGTATACTAGCCGATACCACGTATACTGGTATTGGCTGTTTAATAACACATTCGGACTATATTTTTTAGAGATGCCCACATAATATTTCAGGTCACGTGGGTACTTTAAGGTCTACGTCTGTCTAGCACCTTTCACTTTCTGATGTATGTGTCAACACTCAGTTACCTTCCTGCTTGATGTGATCTGTTATTTGTTAACGATTCAAATTTATCCCATTTTCACCGCGACATTGACGGTATAACACGTTGTGGAATATACTTGCTTGTATTCAACACTGTGGAATATACCTGTCGCGTGCACGGACTACTTTTTAAATGACGTCATGCGATATGCGCTAAAATTAGGTCGATATTGTTTGGTTCATTGATCGAATTTTAAGGTCACCCATGAAAAGAAAATGTGCATATTTTGCAGAAAAAAATATATATGACATATTCACCAAAAGAAATGTTGAAATAAAATATAAAATTACACGATTTTTGTTTTGTTATTTTTTTATTTATATTTACTTTACCACTGAATGATTTTTCATAAGAAACAAAGTCGACAAAACTTGAGCTTCAAAATTATACGACCTTCAACCTTTAAATCTAGTCATATGACATTATTAAGTGTAATGTGCATTGTTTATAACCAAAGCATATACTTTTGACATTTAACTTAAATATTAAGAATGTACAACAAGCCATACACATATCGCACAGTTCATGAATAATCTGCTATGTTTGCTTTCCTATTTAATTCACGTTAGGCATAGAGCTGTGTAAAGTATAAGATGGTAAAAATAGCACCACACTGGAATTGGGAACGTCCCATTTGTACACGGGTATTTTCTACTCATTCATCTGTTGTGTACTTGAATGTTTTCCATTCTTTGTGTATTTATATATTAGATTATTTTTTCGTACAATAAGGGCATTTACCATAGATAAATAAAACAGTGTGCAAGTTTAAACATAATTATGTTTATATGCAGAAATCTGCAAATGCAACCGAGTTTACCAACGGCTATTATTAGATAAACTGCTCCGGTTCATTTGAACAGCAGTAATGTAGAGTACATGACGTAGCGTGTGACGAAGAAGAAAGTTTATCGCGTTCATAAACTCATTTGAATAAAGTGATAGAATGGCATAAGGGTCTTTATTTAACTATGCTAAAATAATTATTAATGACCCTAGATGCAAAATCGTCAATTATTGAGTTAAATGGATTATTAGATGGATTTTAAAGGATAACTAAAGGTAAGATACTAGTTCTTACGTGTTTTGATTTTTGTTTGTACTTGTGTCGTTCCCTGTTCTCGGGGAAATGATTTTAACATGGGCGCCATTGATGCATCGGATCACACACGGCATACCCATAACATTATATAAAAAACACGTTCTGCGCGTCCTTAAATTCATCGTCCGAAGTCGGAAAACGTATTGCCCTGTATATTTTGTCAAATAAAGTGTCAGTCGCTGCAATTGTCTGTTTACTCGTCAAAATTGTCAAGGTCTTCGATAGCTAAAGAAACTTCAGCGTACAGTTTATTTAGTATTGACAGACCTGTACAAAGTCGCGCCAGTCAAAAATCATAAAAAGCGACATTTATAGTTATGGTAGCCAGAACTAGGTCGTCGATGGTGTACATGTAGATCTCTATGTTGACATCGACAGCATTTTGTCAGGAGCAATCGCCGCCATATTGGATTTTGATCATTTTCTTTCGAAAATAAAATAAATTATAGTAAAGTAAAATCTTTTTTTCGCGGTCGTAATGTGTTAAAATTCGCATACTGCGTAAAATTGAATGTAGGCATATGGTGATATTTTTACTTGTTTTACAGTTTGTGTGTGAATTTTTTAAAGACTATTTTGCGTACCAGAACAAATACATGTATATCACTACGCATGGTTACATTTGTAGATTTTAAGCGCTTTTATGACTGAATTAAAATTATTGTTAAGGTTATTAGATCTATTTATGTTAAATGTCACGTTGAAAAAATCAAATGGGATAAATAGAATACTAGGATTAGCGTTGAATACAGAGAAGTTTATGTTGCTCGGCTCGAACACCGAAAGCGCTCGCCAAGGCTCGCGCTTCCGGCGTTCTAAGCCTCGCAACATAAACGTCTCTGTATTCAACGCTAACCTAGTATTCTCTATATCCCTAGTATGGCGATGCCTAATTATCTGATTATTATATCTTTATTAAGCTTGTTTTCTTTACTCTATCTTTTTTGTTCTTTTCTCTCCTAAAAGCTCCTTATTGTTGCTCCTTTTTGAAAGCAGTTCTGTAGCAAATGTCGTAATCAGATTGTAAACTCAGCCTTGTCGCAATTTGTCGTCAGTATCAAATGCAACAAACGTATCATGTCAGCGTTTCTGGCTCATCTCGTCTTCATTAGAGCCTATCATTATGTTGTACATAAAACAGAGACCAGAATACGCTTCCATGATTGCATATAGATCATCAGTTTTTTTTCCACTCCTCATACACGTATTATATGCATGTCAATTATGGCTAAATGTTATTAGCCTCTACTCACTACAATTAAGTGTACACCAGTCTATGAACATGTCAATAAGTATTGAACACCCATGTAAACGCGTCCTGATAGGAAAAAATATACATACTGATATTATTTTTCTCAAGAATCTACTAAAACGCTTCTTGGTTGTTTTAGTATGTTGTTGGTTATTTTTAGTTCTATTACGGTCAGGTGATGTACATCCGAACCCAGGGCCCTCTTTGTATAATGCATCTCTTTACACAGATGCAAACAGTTCTTTATCCACTTCGATGATTCAGCAACAAAAACACTGAAGTTTTGTTCATTATAACATTCAAAGTCTTATGCAAAAATTAGATGTTCTTTACACAGGTCTACGTGAATTTGATATAATTGAATTTACTGAAACATGGTTAAATAGGTCAATTCAATCTACTGATCTCCTCTGTCATGGCTTCCACCAACCAATTCGTAAAGATCGACCATTCGATTCACATGGTTGCGTTGTTATTTACGTAAATGAAAGTATTGCTTTCAAACGCAGACATGATCTTGAATTAAATAACGTAAAATTTATTTGGATTGAAGTGTTTCCCTCAAGAAATAAATCTATTCTTTTTGGCGTACTTTATAGACCGCCAAGTGCGGATAGATCATATATGATTTCCATAGAAGATTTCATTGCGCTAGCCAGAGAAACACGAATAAATGATATTATTATAACAGGTGATTTAAACATTAATGCTCTCGCCGAATCGACTGTACGAACAATTAATGAATTATGTCAACAGCATGACCTAACGCAACTTATAAACGAACCAACACATTATACTGAACATTCATCTTCCATAATTGACCTTATCTTTGTAAGCAATCGGAATATCGTACTTCTTTCTGGAACAGGCGAACCCATTTTAGATCAAACTGTTCGGTACCACTGCCCTGTTTTTGTAACATAAAAATTTACAAAACCAAGATGTAAAACGTTTTATCGTCATATCTGGCGTTACGACATTGGGGAGTATTCTAAACTACGACAATTAATGCGAAGATGTTGATATCTACGCGGAAAAAATAACTGAAACAATATTGAACATTGCACGTACATGTATTCCTAATAAAAATGTGTGTATCCGTTCTCGAGATCGTCCATGGATAAACATTAACATAAAGAAAAAAATCGTAAACGGAAACGTCTATACCGAAAAGAAAAGGCAATTTAACAGTATCAATAATTGGTCAAATGCCCGTCATGTCAGAAATGAGGTTGTTCTACTTTTACGTAATTCGAACATTTAATATTTTAACAGTATTGCACAAAAACTCAAGTCATCCTATCTCTGCGCTAAAGACTCGTGGACAACACTTCGAAAATGTATTCCCAGTAGTACAAATAACTCAATTCCGCCTCTTTATGACGATCAAACCAATATTTTGTAGTGGAGGATCAAAGTAAAGCTGATATGTTCAATAAGTACTTTGCAAGTCAGTGTTCAGTTGATGAAAGCAACCATGATCTTCCACATATGCACCATGCAAACTCTAACAGCCTTCAGTCTATACATATAACAGAGGAAGAGGTTATTGACTCAATTAAATGTCTAAATGTAGGAAAAGCGTATGGAATAGATAACCGAATCCTCAAAGAGGCAATGTTTCAATTAAGCTACCCCTTATGTGATTTGTTTAACTCTTGTTTAAATACTTGCAAAATGCCTTCTTCTTGGAAAAGTGCAAATGTGTGCCCATTTTTTTAAAAAGGCGATCCCAGTGTCTAATTATCTTCCAATATCACTGTTAAATACTACTGAGAAGGTCTTTGAGAGAATATTATATAAACACTTTTTTATTTTTTTTCGTGCGAATGCATTTTTTGCTCCCACTCAATCTGGTTTCTTGCCTGGTGACTCCACTGTCAATCAGCTTACATATATATATGATACATTTTGCAGAGCCCTAGACAATGGCCTTGAGGTCAGAGTTGTATTCTTTGATATCAGTAAAGCTTTTGATAAAGTATGGAAAAAAGGTCTATTATGTAAATTACAACATGCAGGCATTCGAGGAAATCTTTTATCGTTTTTGTCAAATTATCTTACCGATCGTAAACAGACAGTAATATTACCAGGATCGCATTCAACCCCTATTGAAATTCTCGCCGGAGTCCCTCAAGGCTCTATTATAGGACCACTTATGTTTTTAGTGTATATAAATGCCCTCATTTCTGATATTAATGCACACATAAATTTGTTCGCTGATGACACTAATCTTTTCATGGTCGTAAATTCACCTAACGTTACTGCAGCCGTATTGCATTCAGACATTAAGGGGCCTTTTCACAGATTTTGGCATATTTTTAAGTTAGTAATTAAATGCTTGCTTTATTTTGATAAATGTAAACATTGGATCTTAAAAGCGCCAGTGAAAAATCGAGAATAAAATTTAAAAAATGAAAAAATGTAGCTCGCACCGGGGCTCGAACCAGTGAACTCCGGATTCCTGGAGTAAAAACGCATTAGCCGTCTCGGCTATTCAGCCGATTGTTCGTGCAGGAAGTATTTTATACTTTATATAAGCAATTTTCGTAGTTTCGCAAATTTAAACGACAACAACAGAACTCTCCAAATTATTCAATCGTTTCGCGTTGCAACGCTTTATAATTTTTAGGTTTTTAAATCGTCAAAAGTTGCATATAATGGCTATATTAGACTATGGTAAATGTTCAATAATGCTATTTCCTCACAAATATCATAACTTAAACGAAAATTTGCGAATCTGAAAGAACTTTTTTAAATTTTGTCAATTTACCAAACCGTGAAAAGATCCCTTTAATACAATTTTCAGCTGTGACGAAAAATGGTTGGTATACTTTAATCCATCAAAATCCGAATCAATGCTGATTTCTCGCAAAATAAATAAACCAAGTCATCCACCATTGACTATGCAAAACGTTGGTATTCCTATTGTTGATGTCCATAAACATTTAGGTGTTTTTATGACCAATGACTGTACATGGCATGCACATATATCCTTTGTAAAGGAAAAGGCATGGACATTAGTTCATATGATGCGTCGATTAAAAATAATAATTAATAGAAAAGCTCTCGAGAAAATATTTGTATCGTTTATAGGACTGATCCTTGAGTACTCAGACGCTGTATTTGATAATTGTACGCAATATGAAAAAGATGAACTAGAAAAAATCCAAATCGAAGCCGCGCGAATAACATCCGGTTGTACACGTCTAGTCTCATTAGAAGAACTTTATAATGAAATTAGGATGGGAAACTCTCAGTCAACGAAGACACAAACATAAACTAATAATAATGTACAAAATGAACTCGAATCAATGTTCCAAACTACCTACAGGCTCTTTTTTGGTCGAGTAACAATTACTCATTAAGAAATTCGCCACATCTCCAAACAATTCAAGCGCGAACGTCACTTTATTCAAATTCGTTTCTTCCGTCCACTGTACCTGAATGGAATAATTTCACCGATGACGCCAAAAACGCTGAATCGATAAATTCTTTCAAAAGGCTCATTAACACAGATCGACCGATTGCAAATCCCCTATTTTTTATACGGCGAAAGACGATCTCAAATGTTACACACGCGCCTAAGAACAATGTGTAGTGCTTTAAATGAACATCTTTTAGACGCAATATTATTACATCCCCGTTATGTCAATGCGGACGTCGCGAAACGACGTCATATTATTTCCTCGAATGTACTCAGTATGCACATATTCGCGACGAACTTCTTAACTCAATACCCGTATATTCTGTTCCCTACATAAGTACTTTTCTATATGGAGACAACACTCGTTACTTCTTAACAAATACTAAAATAGCTGACGCAGTTCACAAATATATTGTAAAAAGCAATCGATTTGATTCTTAATATGCTACAGAACGACTCTTAACCTTCTTTCCCTCTTTTGCCATAATCATGTATTTCAAAACTTCTTATAGTCTGTCCCACGAACTCTGTCAGTCCTTTTCCTTCACCCTTCAAATGTTAACCTATAACATTTTTGTTTTCCTTTTTAACAAATGAAACTCTATACTCTGAGTTTCTCTTCCTTTTTTGCATGCCAATATTATTGTGTAATCATAAAAAAACAACTATAGTTGGTCTAACAACATGTAATTGTATTTGTATAAGGAGAAGAACTATATAAGACATTGTATTTCGTTCACATCCTATTCAAACATGTTAACTGTATAAATGTTGTATGTAATTCGATGTATAACAATATGTCTTGTTTTAAATAAATATGTTTAAACTAAAAACGGACGCAGAAAATGGAGTAAATTACAATTATATAATTGGGTATCTCACATAAAAGTTAGAACAAACGGGTCTTGCTGATGTATGGATAAACAAATGCACTGCTATACCAACACTAGAATCCATTAAACTCAAGATAATAGATCAATTAAAACAAAACTAGCACAGTAATATTATCAATCTGGTAGGCTAAGCACGTATCGTTTATTCAAAAGTAGTTGTGAATTCGAACCATAGCTGCCTATCATATAACAAAATAAAAATAAAATAGCTTTAAGTACATTTAGACTATCATCACACAAACTTGAAATTGAACAAGGTCGTTATTATAATATAAATAGAGAAGTAGAGAAGACAAAAAATGCCAAATCTGTTATTCACATCTCATTTAAAACGAATATCATTTTATCCTAACATGTCACTTATATTCAGAACTAAGAAGAAAATACTTAAAACTTTACTATTGCAGATTGCCAACGATAACAAAACTTAAAATCCTCATGTCTACAAAAAATAAAAGTGAACTAAATACATAGCAAAATATATAGTTATCACGCAAACAAGTTAAGGGAAGATCTTCTAAGTGGTTAATCGATCAATCACTCGTCATAAACGCTTCAAAGACCTGCTATTAAATTCATCTTGATTTCTTATTAAACAAATAGTGTTAATGTGCATACTTTTGTCTAACTTTAGTGTACTTTTTGATTCATATTTACATGTTTTGTCTTTCATCAAATTGTTTACTAACACCTTTAAGTATTGTCAATATGTCAGAATCATAGATTCAATCAATTAACAAATAAGCATTTTCATTTTTAGCTCGGCTGTTTCAGGAGAAAACCCGAAGTATTGTTACAGCCAGCTCGTCGTACGCCGTCTGGCGTCCGCTGTTCTAAAACCTTGACAACATGCTCTAAAATCAAAGTGCTTCCATCTACAACGTTGAAACTTCATATGTAGATGCACCTTGATGAGTTCTACACGCCACACCCATTTTGGGGTCACTAGGTCAAAGGTCAAAGTCACTGTGACCTCTTAACAAATCCAACAAGCTTTCATTTATTCAAAACTGCACCCGCAGCCGAGCGTTGGTACCCGTTATGCGGTGGTCTTGTTAGATTTCAGACTTTTTATCAAAATCATTACAATTAATAGTTTGTGTTCTCCTATATCATACAATAAATACAATCATCTTAATCAGAAGTATTTTTATATTCACCATTGAAGGCTAGATGTTTTATTGTAAGCTATATTGCTGAATAAATATTGTTTTTGTTTTTGCAGTTGTTTATAAATCTTTGATCGACTTAACTATATCAGTAATGTTCAAAAGGCTTAATACTTCTATTCCAGACAAATAATTTAGCTCAGAGTCGCACTTTGTATTCGTATGAAGAAGTGAGTTAGTCAACATTATTGAATGTCTACACGCCCTATACATCACCTTTTTCACGAAGTTAGTGTTTCTGTTTTATAGTAATCAAGCCAAATGGCTTCTCGGGGAGAATTGCAAATAAAACGTGTCGAAATTTGTCGAAATTAGGTATTGTAAGAATTAATTGTGGTTAGGTTTCTTTACGGCTTTGTCAAATGAACAACAATTTCTAAAGCAACCTTGATACAGCTTCCTTTCATTATTTCAAATCTGAACCATATCTATGTATTTTGTTTTTACCAGAGCAGCTTTTATTTCATCAAGAAACATTGTACATAAAAATTCAAAACAGTTGATCAATACAAACTATATGGCGTGTACGGTTTCAAGACAAATTCAAACGTTATGTTTCTTCATCTTGAGTCGCAAAACTGTTTTGGTAAGTTCTTACAAAAAGCGCAACTGCTTATTGAATTTATATCAGCTGTGTTATCGTGCAGCTAGCTATATGAACTTAAATGGTTTGAATCATTAGTTAATTTTCTTCGAAGTCATTCAATAAAACAAGCCTGAATGCTGTACACATTATAAAAAACAAACGTTATCGAGATACAATTCGGTTATATTTTCACTGCAGTGGTATCATAGCAAAGAACAAAATCTCAGGAAATGTTGAAAACATATGCAGTAGTTTCCTTCACTTTTTGTTTACTTGATTATGATTATGTTAAGTGTATTTCAATACAAAGCATGCATTATGTATTTATATATGCCAGAAAATTAGCGTTTCAAATGCGATATAATTAAAGTAACTTTTACTTTTATTTGTGAGTAAGACCACGTTAAATTCAAACATGATGCACATTGAAGATAAATGTTAAATTTGCAAGATACGTTATCACAATACATACTTTCATCGGATTTGCATGCATACTTGTGAATAGCTTTATATTGAGATTCCAGAAAAACGTCAATAACTTCTACACATTATAAGACGTGTTTCAATAGCTTTTTATCTTAAAAGCCACCACATGATAAAAGGTACCCTCATGTTGGTATTAAACGTGAACACATATTTAAGCTCAGTTGTAGATTCCAGTCCAACTAATACAGCATCGATATTATTATTAGGGAGCATTATATTTTAATTATTGTGATGCATACCAGCAAATTGATTGCATTTAAGAAGAAGTACAATGTACTCACACATTTATAACCAGCGACTTCTAATAAGATTAAAGCATACATAATACAAATGGCAAAACGTTTAACATTTTTTTTATTGATTGCCGAAGTATAAATAATTTCACGGTAGTACAATTCGTTTTTATAAATGTAACACGTTCAATTACTCCCTCATGAAAACGGTAAATATTTTGCGATAAACAAAATGCTTACAATCTTTTATATGCATCGTCCGTTTCCAATTCCAAGTGGTTAAAATAGCAGAGAAGATTATTTATAAGCGCACGATTCTAGGATGAACAACAGACCTCTACTCTGATTTTAATGTTTATGCATTTAAGAACGCATTTTAGCATGGTATATTTGTTAAATTACTATTCACGTTTGTGTAAAAATCAATTGAACATATCCTCTGTGAAAAAGTACAAGTTTATGGAACGACCATGACACCACTGGACGATACGCCCTCAAATATCATGATGGTATATGTGTTGTTGTGCTGACACTTTTTAACCCGATCACCGAAGAATATTATCACGAAATCACTTAGGCTTGTCGAGGAATAATATCGTAAAACTGTGTATTCTCGACTGTTGATGAAAAATGGAATATGAAATAGGTTTATAATGCCAATACAACAATCTTTCTTAATATCTAAGATTCAATGTGTAACAAAATAATCAGATATGTAAATGATATTTTAAAAAAACAACAACTGTGCATTAACCCAAACCTCAATCTTAAAGCGGGTATATACGATTTAGTCAAATATTTATAATTTATATAAACTGTGTAAAAAACTTATTATATATATTTTTCAATATAAATTAAAATAAAAGTTTAGAAGAACATGTGTCGAAAAATGCGAAATAAGCCAGATATTTTATTCTGAAATTGAAAACGGCTGTACAGCCGAATTCGCCAGCATGTATACCATACATGTACGGTGTGCATCTAAACTTAGTTTAACGGTTTATTTGAAATTCTGCAACGATATCTATTCAAACGACACACGAACACTATCTCCGATCCTAATACAAAGACGAATGCTTCGGTTATTGTAGGAAAATATGTACGTCACTATCGGCTCGGGGCGCTAATTTGTCTTTGCTGCATTTTATGAAATTCGGCTTTAATGTATAATTTTTCTGGCCTATTTTGTGTTATTGTAACATATTTTATCAATATATAACAATTAAACACATATAAAAAATCGTATATATCCGCTTTAAGCAATGACATGCTCGTAGTTAGAGAATTTATAATAAAAACTCATATTGTGTGCGATTTATGTAACATCCACTGTTAACAAACATACGTAAGTTCTTTCAATCTTCTTACTTCGCAAACCTTCCGCATTTGAATAAATGCTACCAGACAATATTCATTACGATACGTGTGTAATCGTTTTTCTGTTTATAGAGGTGCACATTTTAATACTAGAAAATTCACTTACCCTTAATTACGGTTAATATTGATTTTTTTTCTAAAAGTTTGTTTTAGTTTGTACAAAGTGCAACACCTATCTCGAAATTTCCGACATTAAAGCATTTACAACATAGTCGACATCAATCTTATTCGGCTATACTATTAAACATTATGTATTGTTTCCTTTTTGTTAACATTAACGCCTACTTAGGTTTTTTCGCAATTGGAAAACTCAAACAATAATTTGGCATGACAGACCGTAATACCTAAGACTAAACTTAATTACATTACGGTATTTTAATCCTTTGAATTAAAAATAACTGCTCAGAAACCACATAAGGTAAAAAAAACTTTGGGCTGTACCGAAAACATAGGAAAAATACGCTCAAACATGTCCAATATGTTTTACTGATCGTTTATTTTTTTGAAATATGTAGAATATTTGTTTAAAGCAAATAATAAAACATCGAGTATAATATGCGGAAAGTTATTAATATACCATAGTTTTTTGTTTCAAATATGTATTTATGTAATGCTTAGAAACCATCATAATGTTAATACCAAATAATATACAAACCTCAGGTCTAGTCAACACAATCGAGCCATAATAAACAGCTTTAAGTATGTTTCTGTCTATTCTGTAAATGGTGTCTGGGGATCTTGGTGAAACACTATTTTAATTAAAAGCTATTTCTGTGTTGCGTGTTTATATTACATATTTTCTTAAACATATAAAATCTCAAGCATCAAACTTAAATACTTTTTCACACCATAGCAAAGTTCAAACCACATGTTTTCAAATAGGAGGCAGGAACATTGTCATGACCATTAGTATTAGCTAAATAAATGACATTTCAGCGTATTGTTTATTTATTGTTCGCGTAAAAATGAAATTAATTATTAACTTAACTTTCAGTCACATGAACAAACTAGTTTTATATACCAAATTGCATAAGCCTATACATATGTGTGAACTTTTCTAATAAATATTAAATTCAAGTGTATCTAAATAATAAACAAACTGACAGCTGCTTCGGTAAAAAATGAATATGAACTTAGAAACTGGCATAATGCGTCATGTTTAACTAAACTTAACAACAAATTATAATAAAAAGATATGTTTGCCATTAAAATACCATTAAAATGTCTACCACGAGCTAGTCAGAATAAACTGTGTTGTTATTATTAAAATACGTATGCACCCCTTCGAAGAAACGGAATCACCCCCTTCTGCCGATCAGTCAGCAGGTTGGAGTGTCGGTCCGTGGAGCCGATCAGTCAGCAGGTTGGAGTGTCGGGCCGATCAGTCAGCAGGTTGGAGTGTCGGGCCGTGGAGCCGATCAGTCAGCAGGTTGGAGTGTCGGTCCGTGGAGCCGATCAGTCAGCAGGTTGGAGTGTCGGTCCGTGGAGCACTGCCGATCAGTCAGCAGGTTGGAGTGTCGGTCCGTGGAGCATAAGTTTTTTGTAAACTCGCTTTTACTTGCAGCAATGAAAATATACAATGGTGACATGGCAGCTTAAAAAGACGATGTTCGATTTTCAGGTCAACATGATAACGGTCAAGGTCACATGGGCGTGTCATTGTAAGGCTCCGTAGGATATATATAAACCTATACATGTTCTAAATTAACATTTTCCGTTTTAGTTTATATTGCTGGGTCACGTGCCAAGCTATATAACACGACGTAGAGCGTATTCCACTCCAACAGCTTAACGTCATTAAACAAATCATCAAGGGCTACCTAGAGGCATTCAAGCTTTTCCATGAAGCCAATGTTTTTTTTATAAAATCTGTTTAATATCAAATTCTAACGCGTTTTCCATAAGCTGTCACTATACGCGCATATGTACAAAGTATACACCTAGAAAAAACTCTTGAATGCTGGGAAGTGATAACGGAAAATATAGCGTATGTTCGGAATATAATAATAACTGACACAATCAAATGTCAAAGTCAAAAAGGCATTCAGATTATAAAATTTCGAAACAGTATTTCTGACTGTTTGATTCAAATATTGATACAGCATTATTATAGTATAGCCTCGAAAAACTAACTCGTTTGTGTTAATTGTAAGTCGGACTGGTGATAAGGACAAACACAAAAGAAAACATTAATACTCATGAACCATGAGGAAGAACACAATTTATTTTATACCTAATGATAAAATATGACATTTCTGCAGTGAAATTACATCAGTGAAAATAAACAAATAGGTATTTTAACCGGTGAAAATAACACATTTTCGGAACTTCTTTTTCTATTTTTAGATGATCATATCAAGATTTATTCTATTAAGATGTATTTTTTATGATCACGAGTGAATCAAAATCGATTTTCCATGGAATCCAAAAAAAAATTCATTTTGTTTTATGTTTTTTGTCACCGTTTATTTACATTATATACGAGTTTAACTGGATGATTTCGCTGGTTTCGATGTCATTTTGTATATAGAAATGTATTAAGGCACGCCACGGGAGAAAGGGTAACTTTTCAGCGAAAGGGAATCAGCCGTTAATTATTTCCTATTCTATTTCCATTTTTAATTATTAAAAAGGGGCTTAAAAGAAACAGACAATTAGTTCATGTCCGTGTAAGATCGTTTGTTCTTTCACGAGTGAACATATGAAAATATATTTTCTATGATCACTCGTGAAAGAACAAACAATCTTAAACCACCAGCTTGAGGGTCTTTAATACCTTCATGAAGCCAGAGAGATGGAGAACAACTGTCACCACCAAGAAAATACAGGTCTTTATCAACACCTGCCTAAGGAAATGCTCAAGATCCGTCGGACGAACAAGATTTCTAACGAAGAATTATTGGCAAAAAAGCAACAGCCCGTTAAAGAATGCATCCTTCAGAGTCATTAACGATGGAAAGGATACACCCTTTGCAATCATGCATCCAATACAAAAAAGAAAATATCTCATCAGGAACCCCCTAGGGAACAGGAAGACAGGACGGTCTTTAAAAACCTGGCACCGCGACCTGGTTGCAGATACTACGCAAGTGAGAAAACGTGGGGGCAGTTGGAGAGACTCGCCCAGTACCGAGACGCCTGGAGATAGCTAGTTCGCGGGAGCACAGGCTAAGATGAGATGCTGACTGGTTTGAAATACAGGAAAGTATTACTTTTTTTGAAAACATAGCCATTTAGATTGTTAATTAAATAATTCCTTTCCATATTATCTTGTTATTGGTGCTGTTCACGAAACAATTCGTTTGATTTAACATTTTCGTGTTGATTGTTAGTACAACGTTGTTTTTTATTTAACAAGGTCGATGTTTTGAGAGCAAAGATTATCTTTTCAGTTTTTATAGTGTTTGTTCAATATATACATAAAAAAAAGCTCTTAAAAACTTACGCAATGCTTTTTTAGGTTTTATTTTGATATAAATTATTTTCTCATTTCGCACAATGCGCGACTTTCACAGTGCAGAATAAGCGACATTTAAGAACAAATTATCGGATTATGGGGTTATTGACGGAATATAAGAATGCGATAAAGCTATTGATTTGGTGCAAATTGGAAGCTGAAAAGAAATATCTTTGATCAATGACCAGGGTAAATGTTGCCGATTTGTTAAACGTCTAATTATACAAACTGTCTGCCTTTATGGAAAGGCGTAAAGAAATTGATTTGCAATTCGAAATGATGTATACGTTAATTTGCTTATATGTCATCAGAAGTTGCTGAGGGCATTGACGTTATACTTGCCTAAAGGAATAACATAGAACTGTTAAATCGTTGTCAATGTTACTGCTATACTACTACTTTACTATTATTTGAATGATACGTGATGCTAAACAAAATAACTTCATCGTAAATGTGTTTCTTAAAACACTCTTCTAAATGAGCTCTAGGCTTTAAAATATGGTATAGCAGTGTGTATAAATCGCAAAACTGTAAGACTGAATGCACTTGGTACTTTTTAACACTGTCTTTTTTAAATGTACATTTAACATGTATGATTAATATATAATTATTCTTAACAAAAAAAACGCAAACGTGATTAATGTTCGCGAATGCATAATTTGTTGAACATGTAAAGAGCTAATTAACATGGGAATGTTCATCCATTTCTAATCGTTCACCCCTCCTTAACTGTAAACCTACGCAGTCGCGGGAAATGTGAGCCTTTTCTTTGCTTATTAATGATCTACACTTCTTCCGTTTCTTCCCTGTTCTCCCAATTTTAAACAAAAACGTGTAAATCATTGTATTAGCGTTCATGTATGATGGCATTATGCAAGAACAATGCATTCTTTTGTAGAACACTTCTTTAGTTGTATTCCTGTTCATTGACATACCATTGACACGTCTTAAGGCCGAATTTTTATGTACAAGGCCTTCCACGCGGGCAGAAAAGCCAATCTGAATCTGAAAAGACGATTACTCTTTCGACAGTATGTGTTTGGGTGGTTAAAATTAATTTTAATATAATGCAAAGTATCTCAAGTTAAAAAGTGAATGACCTTAATTTTCAGACCACTGCCCAATAGATTTTATCCTTACATAAAGGTATCCAGAACCTAAAGGTACTGATATTGTATTGTATAGGTTATCTTGGGAGGATGGTAAATCCGCCTATTCAAATATGCTTCGGATATGTTTGAATATATTCATAACAATACAAAACTGGAAAATTAAAATCGAAACACTTGTATTAATCAGGTAGGTAAACTTATATATGATGTCTCGTTTCTTGCACATTGACGTTCTCTTAGATAGTGCAAAACCGCGACATATAATTTGACGAAAACTTCAAACGGCATAGTAAACGTTCAGTGACTCTAAACGCCTATACAAAAACGATCCTTCGATTGTGAACAGAATGTCGTTTTTACAAGCTTTATCGACATGCAAAACGAATTGCTAAAATAAATTGAATAGTTAAGAAATTAAAACATTGTCATTTGTACGAAATACAAACCAAAAACATGTTTGAAATACATAAATAAATATAAACTGTATAAAACGGCTGGTACCAATGGTCTTAATATTGATGATTCAATTGATCATTTAAAGCATGTATCTAACAGAACTCATCACAGTTCGCTCAATATTAATGAATACTCATCAATAAATGTAACTCTTCATATTGCGGAATTAGATTGCCTATTTTTAGTTCTAGAAATACATAAAACAATATCAAAGCTTAATCGCAATTAAAGCGCCGATATGTCTTAAAACGTTGCAGACTTCTTTATTAACTGAAACGATTTGATTTCTGCATATTAAACATTATTAAATTACATATTCCAGAAAGATCTTTATCCTGATACATGGTGTAATGGCGTGTGTGTCCCTATTTAAAAAAGGAGATCAAAATGTTGCATCGAAATATCGAGGCATAACATAAATATTAGTATACTGGAAGCTAAAATATGTTCAGTTACATTGCGCAATCGAATTATTTCTTTATGCGAGAATGATTATATATAGGGAATCCATTCCCATTCGGATTTTCGGAAAATCGTAGTACGATTGATTGCATTTTTATTGTTCACGCTATAATCCAGAACATTATTAACGACAAAACGAATCTTTATTGCGTTTCTATTGATTATGAAAATGCAGATGATATTGATATACACGATGTTGTATGGATTACATTAGTACATGAAGGAATAAGTTGCAGGAATAAGTTGTAAAATTTTAAAAATGATAAAGTCAATGTGTTCAAAATTATAAGGATGTGCTTTATTCGAAGCTTTTTGATGTCAGTGAAACAGTGTGAGCCATGTTCACCTTTATTATTAATTGTAATAAATGACATAAACTATTGCATTGATATTGATAGTTTAACTGAAAAAGATGTACGTTTATTATCATATTTATATTGCTATACGCCTTTGACATTGCATTATTTACCACTAATCCAGAAAGTATTAAATTGCAATGAAATTCTATTTATCAAAACTTATGTAAATGGCGATTACAAAAATATAAACAAAACTAAAAACTTGCGTAATCGAAAAAGGACAATAAAGTCTATATTTATATGGAATATTAACCAACAAGCTATTGGAATGGTTGATGATTTTTGCTAATTAGGCATTTAACTACTCTATACTGGTAACATTTTATGAGCAATTAAGGCATATTATGAACAAGTCTTAAACGCTTACAACCATTTATCGTCCAGTTTTAGCAAAGAGAAGCTTAATTCTATAACAAAACATTCTCTGTTAGTCTCCCTAGTGGTACCAATTATTTTCTCTGCACCTAAAATATTGGGAATCTTTAATATTGATGAAGTGGATTGAACTTCATTTTAAATGTTATAAAACTATTCCTGGTGTGCGTTTACAAACCTTTAATGCCGCTAACTACCGAAAAGTGCAGATTTCTACTTGCTACTATATTTAAACAAAGGGCACATAGCTATAAGGTTAAAATGAAAACGAAATCCTGAATCTCTTGTGCACACTATTTTTAACAAACAATGTAATCTGTACAATAATAGCATGAAGGATGATATCAATAACCCATCCCTGTGGTATGCATTTGTTAAAAAAAACAAAATGAACAACTAAGACATAGCCTTACAATGTTATTCAATAATAACATTTTACATAAACATTATATTTTGTCTAGTTAAATAAATTCACCAATGTATCATGCATATTTGTGTTTTGTTTTTGTGGTGTATATCAATTTTTGCAAATTACATCACGTTTTAATTTAGGTCTACTTTTGCAATAAATCGTGATTGCATACAAAAGTTGTGTCTGCACAATGTAGGTCATGTGGAGGTACCCATGTTTCTAAGTAATCAGTTCTTCTACTCTCATCGTTACGAGTATAAGCAAGCATCGATCCAACATTGCTTACTGCAGAATTCTTTAATGTAATAATATTCAAATAACTGTATTACTGAAACAAACGAGCACAAAAGGTTTGACAATAATTAAAATGTACAACGGTCCATATATACTTTCGCGATAATTCCATGATCATAAAGAATCCCTGTTATTTGATTTCCGAGACATTAATGTGTATTAAGGGCATATAACACAGGCAAGTATAAAGCATTGAAAATCGAGAATTGTGTTTGTTCATTGTGCGTGTTTTCTTTATGTATAACGGATCCGCTTTTGTTTGACCCACAAAGGAGAAGACATGTACATTCTTATATTGCTTATGCTCTCATGCATATTGCAAATGTCTTTGCACTGGCGTTAAGTTGATAATTGTTAATTTTCTGTGAAATGATGTCATTAAAAATGCATAGCTTTTGCAAATTGAACTCCCAGGGCATGCTTCAGTAGTTACTTTTCAAAACGAGAATAAGGACAAGAAACAAGTGGTGTACACAATTCGCTGGGACATTAATACAACATAAGTTTTAACAATATAAAAAAGCGTATTAATTCAGTTTATATTCAGTTTTTTTGGTGTTTGGTCCAAATATCCGAATTCCTTATACCAGGACGTGTTTTAAATGTTGAATAAAATATATCTTTATTACGCGTTTACATGTGTTTGTTTCTATGACATAATTGCGTAAATTATGTATATTAAAGAATTGATTTGTATATGACCTGAAAACAGTGTATATCTTATTGTTTATACATTATATTGCGGTATACATTCCATAATAGTATTGTTGTATTGTTATATAACGTGTGCATACACTACATTTACGCTACGTGAGTGTCATTTCTTTAAAAAATGAAAATCCCTGTAATTCAATTGTCTCGGAAATAATTAAGTTTTAAAGTCTTAAAATAACAATAAGGCACGGTTAATGTATTGTATTCAATTTGTTAAGAACAATATATGTATTATTTATTTTTACCAATTTATTATACCATTTCCAATTGCTTTTCAACAAAGTGAATAAGAACAAAAAACATCTTTGACTAGACATATTTTTTTAATCAGGCAAGGCTGTGATCTAAACGTCTAGGCATATACTTTGATTAAACTTTTCCCGTACCTTGGAACAGAGCTGTTTAGACGCCTTATATAAACAACCACAACAACGACATAACAAGATGTATTAGATCTTAAGCATTCAATTGCTGTTTAACAAAATGCCAAATACGAAGTTTAATGACATGGATTATAATAATACTGATGCAAAATAGATAATGGTAGAAGTTTAACAGAGAATTAACTGATTCATAAAATAAAATGTGTCACTTAAACTTTGATACTGACTGTTGTTTATAAAATCCTGAGACAAATATTTCACTGTACTACATAAGTAGTATCACTTTAACATTATATATATTGTATTACTAATGATTTAGTGTTTTATTTGGCGTTCTCATCAACATTTCTGTTATCTCATTGAAACCACAGTTGCCAACCGGTTTGTTCTTCTCTATATTGTATGTTCATTACTATGTTTGCATTATTGCAGTATGCAAGTACTCCAACGCGCATATTTACTTTATAAGGTTTTGTTTTTTAATTAATAGCAGCTTGTAGATATTCAATATAAAGAAGTGAAACTCCAGCTGCTGGAGCAGTATTGAATTCTCATTAAAAACAATTAGTTGGTCCTTTATTTAAGGCAAGTGACCGATTGCCCAAACAGTACAAAACAGCACAATACAGCACAATACAAACCAACATAAACAAAAAATATGAATAAAGCTGGAGTCACCGCCTTTGAACGGTCAAGGCAAAGCATTGGGGGTTTAAACCGGTTATAGAGCGCTAAACCTCACACTTGGCCCAGCAATATTCATAATACATTTAAGTGTAAATACAATTTAACGTCATAGCATTGTAACTCAAATCAAACAATAATAAAAGGGAATTAAAACGAATTCAATTTAATTACAATTTAGTTACTCAATGGTATTGAAGATACCAGAGCAACAGAGTTCAAGACCTTTTCTTTTAAAAATGTCAAGTTATTGTTATTAAAATAAGATAAACACTCAAAATTGAAAAAAAGCGGACCTAGCATTTGATCATGACCATAGTATTCACATTTGTCTACATATTCAACCGTTTTCCTTCTTTTCACCCCTCACACTACTAGCTTATAAGGTGTGATCATTTAACACATGAATGATGAAAATTTTGTTAATTTACGTAATTCCTGCAGAAGTAAAATCGCATATGCTCGTTCCTGAAAAAGGAATAACATTTTTTAGTGCAAGAACTTTCGAAGCACAATGAGGTCAAACGTCTTCTGAATGTTACAAATGTATTTTACCACAACCGAAATACGGATTATACAATGTCTAGGGTTTAAAATGTACAACGCTTTACATATAGGGGGTACTATGAACGTAAAGTTGAAGTAATGCAATTGATGATGTCATCAAATATATAAATAACATAATTTTAAAATGGTATATGTTTATTCGCCAGTTCAAACAAAATATATGTATCGTCGCAAAATGGGCATATCCATGGTATTTCCCCTTAATATAGACGTTTATTAAAATGATATTTTTTGACGAGTGATATTTATCTATTCTCACTGTCATGTTGAGACAATATTCAACCTTAAATGTAAATAATGCATAATTAATTTTTTCAAACGCGCTTCTATTGGAATTCGAACTCGCGCCTACAAAAATCGCCTACTTAAGTTGACCACGCTACAGCACTTGTTTCGATAGCTGGCATACCCTTGAAGTTTCCCCGGGACAATGTCTTATATTTGTGAAAATGAACATTTTGGTGAAGTTTTTCTTACTCACGACATGTCTGTAAAACAAACGGCATACTACTTATTAAAATATAATCATATTTTTGAAAATAGTGTACTGTATATACCATTGGGATTCCCCTGTAATATGATACATTCTATGAATATATACATTCAAACACGTATTTATTTTATTGTAATGCTCCGTTTAAAAAACTCATTCACTCCATAAGTTTTTTTTAATTAATGTAATGCGAATATCATACTTGTGTTATGTATAAGATGAAGACACATTAATAATATTATGGAAATAGTGTTATGTGAATAAACTTCGGTAACTTCTATATACCTGTATCAAGTGTGCCATGAGTATGATGATGATCAAGTGTTAGAACAGACTTATGATGTTTCATCAATTGTCATTTTGTGTATAAAACTTAACTTGCGAACATTCTGTTGTTGTTTTTCGTTCTGATTAATTATTGATTCAATGCAATTATTCGACGAACATCAGAGCATTAGGTATAAGGCAGAAATAGCGAGACATTCCTGTGTGATTTATCGCTTTATATTGGCATTTATTAAGCATAGCGTACGCGTCAAAATCCCCCTGCTAATGCATTTAGTTTTAGCACCAAGTAATATACGTTCGCAAAATCCGATTGAGCGAAAACGTGTCTACCATAAAGAGACTCAGTCAAAGAAATGTTCTTCGATCATTCCGTACCTTTGTCATTGACCAGCGATGTGGCAGCACACAACCTGGTAGTAAGTAGAATGTAATCACGTTCATTCAGTGGGAAACTATCGACAGATTGCCTAACTCATTTTTTCTTTGTCAGTAATAATTAATTTTCACTGCGATGTAAATTAGTCTGGTTAGATGTTCTATTTCATTCGTCGTAATATGTTTCTTGTTTGAAGTTGAATACACGTATAACCTAAAGAGCTGATTTGAATCTCAACAAGTTGCAATTTATCTGTGTAACTGATGATAGTTGCACATGTTTTCAAAATAAATGAGAGTCTTGTTGACACATTTAAGTACGCTCCAGTCAACATTATCAACATACTTGTTTATTTCGACTTACTCATATAATTATATAGCTCATCGTCATAAACATAAATATGAAATAACAGCATGCGTTTTAATCAAATACAAAATCTACATAATTTCGAAGAAATATCAACGTGAAAAGGGATGAAATACAGCATGTTTTAGTGAGAATGTCACATGGATGAGTTAATACATAATGTAAAAATGTCGTTTAATAATTGCAACACGTATAACATTAATGTTATTGCCTTTGTGAAATATATATAATTTATCCTACATATATAAGACTTTATATAATATTCTGATATTCGTTTCTGAATACACATGATTATTAGTGCCATGTGCAGACAACTTTCATGTAATTCATCACGCACTCTCCCGTAACGGGATCAAAGATGACGACGCCCATATCGAGGTTAGTGCATATATTCCGACACTCTTTCGTGAGAGGGCTGATGGATTTTGTCGTCGTGATCCGTCACTCCGGTATAACTTGTGTCTAGCAGATGAGCCAATACTCTGGTATTCACGGCGCAATCGCCCATCGCCTATGAAACTAACTACCAAAACTCGGATTTCTATCTAGACATTATGGTCTTGGTTTCTCGGACATTTACATAAACCCCATCAATCGGTCATTCATCTGCCGGACACACACGTTTTTGAATAGACCAACACTGTCTCAACTCAAGGCTTGATGACATGAACATGTTGCTCATGGACTGGCCGAATCTTTACTCACGACCGAAAATGCGTATGGTGCTTCAGAGTTCGGATCAACTCCTGTACTGGTTTAGTTTTATTCGATGATTATTGTCACTTTCACTTTTGGCCTTCTATCGAGCTTCAGTGGTTTCTGCCCAGTAACAGTTCGACTTTTTCAATTCATATTTGCCTGATTTCAGTTCATTTTTTTTCTATTTAATCTGCCTTTTTAGTATTAAGTCAGTCGATTTCTTTATTAACGTCTGTTGGTCCGATTGTATTCATATAGTGAATGATATATAGTGATGTTGTTTATTAGATAATAGTCATTAAATTCTTAATTTCGTGTTTAAAAGACTGTATGAAATATTTAATCTGATAGTTTTCAGTTCAAGCTGATATTGCTGATATTGATGCTAAATGTATGACTGGTTTTAGTAATCAGTTCAGACCATGTTTATGCATGTTCAATATTAAGTCTGATAGTTTTCAGTTCAAGCTGATATTGATGTTACATTTATGCATGATTTTAGTTAACTGTTCAGGCCATTATATATGTGTTCATTATTGTACCTGAGTTTAGTTATCAGCCCATGCTGATATTTATGTTATAGTTATGCCTGATTCAAGATATTAGTTCTTACCATGCTTATATGTTTTCAATATGGCTTTAAGTTATTATTTCAGGTTGATATGATGTTATATTTAACTACAAAGGAACTATATACGCCTGATTTTAGTTATCGGTTCAGGCAATTTTTATACATGTTCAATATAATGCCTGATTTTAGTTATCTGTTCAGGCGTATATTTGTGTTATATCTCTATCAAGCACGGACTCTAGATTACAATAGTAATATGCCTGATTCTAGTTAGAAGTTCAGGCTGATATTGACGTCATATCATTGCATGATTTTAGTTATCAGATTATGATAATAATTATTTCGTTTAAGCGTATTTATTTAAGATTCCACAAACATGCCATTTTATATTGAAAATGTTCTGAATAAGTTAAAGAACGCTATGCCGTACTATAATTCACGCCAGGAAACCGACCCGGATGGTTTCCTTAACAGTATCGGACGGTTTTTTATCCACTCAATAAATCGCCCGGTACGGTTTACAGGCGCAGGAGCGGTTCAAAATTATGTTACTGTCCAGTACATTTTAGGTAACCGTCCCGTTACTAAAATCATCGTAATATAACATGTTTACAAGGTCAGCCTTTTAAAAAAATATAGAAAGATACAGGTTATCTATACTATACGAGTGATGATGAAGATGATGATGATGATGATGATGATGATGATGATGATGATGATGATGATGATGATGATGATGATGATGATGATGATGATGATGATGATGATGATGTTGATGATGATGATGATGATGTTGATGACGAAAACGATGATGATGATGATGATGATGATGATGATGATGATGATGATGATGATGATGATGATGATGATGATGATGATGATGATGATGATGATGATGATGATGATGATGATGATGATGATGATGATGTTGATGATGATGATGATGATGATGATGATGATGATGATGATGATATGATGATGATGATGATGATGATGATGATGATGATGATGATGATGATGATGATGATGATGATGATGATGATGATGATGACGACGGCGGCGACTTCAACGACGACGACGACGATGATGATGATGCAGTTAATGATGATTAAAAGTGCGAGCATTCGCTGATTGCAGTCAAACATTTTTGTAATTTGATAAGTATCAGAAATATGCAAAAACTAGTCTGTTGTTCCTTCTATATTATAAAATGTATTTATTTAGGCAAGAAAGTGATAAAACACACACACACACGACTGCATGCATTTTTCAAGGGTCAAGGTTCAATATACAAGTGAAAGCATCATTATTCTTGCTTAATTACTGGACAAACATCCGCCACATGTTGGGAACTTCGGGAGCACTTTGGGTCACTTATGATTATGACACCCGTTTGGGTTACTTTAAAAGGTTAACCAATGATAATCAAACGGTGTTAACTTGTTTTTACAAGTAGTAATTCACCTAAATATTGTTTGTGTATATAACTGTTTGACACTTTGACTTCATAACTTCATATGCTTTATAAGCGAAAAGAATAACATTCTTATGTTGTTGTTTTTTAAATAATATTTATTATAAATAATACAATTGAGTTTGATGTTTTGAAAATTTAAATGATTGTGGAAATTACAGTAATTTTCAACATAATTTGTATTGATCAGCGTGATGTCAACCACCGTTTGCAAACCAGTTGGCGGAGTCTGTCTGCAAATAGCATGTGCTTTTGATTTTTATTTTCATATTATTTTTTTACCCGAAAAAAGGTACCTTCACAAGGAAAAAATACTTTTTGCAATTTCAAACTGAATAATACGATATTCGCTCTTAATTTTCGTTTTTTACACGAAACTTTCTTGTACATAAAGTAGAACAACAACATTTATTAACATATAAGCATATGAACATTGATTTTGCTAAAACAGATAAACACATGTAGCGCACAAACTAAAATACATGAATATAAGGAAGTGTCAATATCGAGTTGAAACAGTTATAAAAGGGATTCTTCGCAGGAAACGGACTCGGGAGTGGCTCAATAAGCTCCAGGCTTTCTATGCAATCAAGCTAAAAAATATCGGTTGTAATTAATATAAATATTCGTTGTATAAAATATCCTGATTTAACAACTTACACACAATCATAAATAAAAATACATCTATTTAGCTGTTTATTGTCTACTGTAATGTTTTACAACCTGTAATCATTTGCGCACCGCGACGTATATTCACACGTGTACTGATACCCCAACTCTTCTTGAAAAACGCTTTCGTCGATATGTCATATACCGACTCTTTGTTGTTTTTCATCGAGTGCATAGGTTTTTTTCTCCCATATGGCCATCGCCCCCAGAAAGACGTGTTAGTTGATTACGGGGGATAGTGCATGATACAGGAGACACCCCGTTCCAGAGGTGACCCTGGGACTTTTAGTGCCCGGTGTATAGCACCTAGTACACTGCACCTCGGTTTAACGTCTCATGCGAAAGACGAGTAAGTAGGTTAGGTGCAGCGGGGGATCGAACCGGCGATCTCTGGATTGTGAAGCCAGTGTGTTACCACTAGACCACGGATCCGCTACATATAAACCGACTCGGTAGTAATCATGTGTATTTAACGAGATTTGACAAACTGCTACGCCCCAAAAAAACGGCGACCCAATCAAAAAAATGAAGTTCTAATTCTGGCATAACGAAAGATCCGCCATGAAAATACAATTGACCAATTAAAAAAACACAAATGTCTCAATCGGACATTTCAGAACGGCGCGCCCACCATTGAAATAAATGACGATTAGTTAAAGCTGGATGCCGAAGGCATGAGTTATATTTCATTTTAAGAGATGAATACATAATTATATATAACATAAATGTAATTTTGAAAATAATTGTAAAGGAGGATATCATTACTTATCTAAACATTAAGACATTATTGATCAATCGATTCTTTCATAAATTAATCTTATATAAGGGGTCTCACGGCCTCTGTCAAAACGTAAACACTGTAAAGAAATTAATTATAATGCATTTAATAAAGTTGCTATAATTGCGAATCGGAGGTTCTTATTTTTTATTGTCTTAGATTTGCTTGTATTCGCGAACAAATTGAGTGATTGGTTTTATCATTTCCTCCACATATTAAGCTTGTATCGTTTTGAAAAAGATTCTCGATAGTTTTGTGATAACAGAAAACAATATTGGACCTCTTATTTCTCGTAGTTTTAAGGTGGCATAATGTTCTTGGAAAGGTCCGTGTAAACAAATACCCATATATTATTAATACAGCTGCCTTAAATACTGATTGTGCATGTATAGGCATGTCAGGTCTTCTTTATCAGCGTTATTGTTGCATGCATACGAACCTTGTTTCTTTGAATTACCAAATACATGATACGATTAAAATATTTATAAAAGAACACGAACTATTATGTGATGATATTATAGACAACAGAAACTATTTAAACCTTCAAATATATTAGATAACATCGCTTCGCTTCCTTTTATTGTTCAGGGACCATAGGTCCCTGTATTGTTCTTCAGTCGTCGCGCGCGAGCATTCAGGGGCGGTTATCCGGGAGTTATCGATTTCTGGGATTTTCTATACGGCGTGCTTTAAATCTATAAATAGGACGTATCTAAAAATAGTGCACATAAGCCCCGCCTTTGCATCGGTTTTCATTGCTTCGCATGCGCAATGGAATAAGCGCTAACAAACGCAAAACAAACGCTTAAAAACGGTTTAAAACGGCTAAAAACGCAATCGCTATTAATCGCAACCTTGCGGAACACAATCGCTAACTCTACTGTACCTGATCTATTCTCAGTTCTGGCCATCCATAAAGAACGTTTTTTTATCTCTACTTCTTGCCCGGTCGGACATTGTTGGAGTTTACTTTACCCCTCCAATAAAACTAATATTATTTTTATGACACAGTTTTATCTGATGTGTCCTATCTTTCTGATTCGTATATTCTAATCTTCACGGGTCGAAATTCTAATAGCTATAGTGTCTACAAATGTTTCATATTGTTACTTGGTAATACACCAATTCACTTGAGTGCTACTGTACATTAAACCTAATTAACATCGGTTGAACTTGTTAGTTCTTCGTTTGGTTACGAATGATTGCCCTTTTAGCAACAATTCTTTCTGGGTCTCCTAATTTTTTAGACTCAAGAGATTGTCCAGATTTTGATAAACCTGTGCACTTGGCTAACCATCCAAATTTCTTTGAATCCTTTTTTTACTCTTTATAGCTATTTATGGGTTACAT
Organism: Dreissena polymorpha; assembly: GCF_020536995.1. NCBI lineage: Eukaryota > Metazoa > Mollusca > Bivalvia > Myida > Dreissenidae > Dreissena > Dreissena polymorpha. Next base: position 1,723,247 of record NC_068368.1, on the reverse strand, counting down.
TAGTATTTATGTATCTGAATTCAAGAAATGAATTCCTACAAAGAACTGCCTCACCACAGTGTATATTCTTATGATCCACTTTATCAAACCGTGTATAATTAAGACCATGTCAACGTTTTTTCCAGAAAACCATCTACATGTGTGATTCCCATTATTACACATTATCCTAAGTTATTTGGCTTACCTGTAACCACTGATCGTTATCCCAATTTAATGCCTACTGTCGCGATCTCAATCCTTTACCCCTTAGATAACGTATTTTGACGCTTTTTTGTCCCATAAAAAGTTGAATTTAGTGACCTTTCTCTTTCTTACTATATACCTGAACAGACTGTGAGTAACTCATTTTCACGTTGTTTCTTATGAGAGAAAGGGTTAAATCGTTAGGCTAGCTAGTTCTACATATGTGTCCGCCATAGGTTTCATATCTGAATTCTGCCATATGGGAAACACCAAATAATTCGTTTTGATCACTTGTGCACCAGATAGAGTGTATCATTGGCAGTCATGTTTTGTTTGCAGTAAAACATGTACCACCATTTTTCTTGTCCTTCAATCCATCAAAAGCTAAATACTGTTTGAGCTGGGTCTGCTCACACCAATTCTCACAATATGCCGGCTTCAACGTGTTAGCTTCATTTATACTCTTTGAATGTCTTACGGTTTAAGGCCGTAGCTCATTTTTGTACTACACAATCTTGCTATGTTTACTACTATTTTATTTTACTTTGGTAAAGTTAGTGAACATTTTATGTTTACCTGACATTTTATAACTACAGTTAGTATTTCACCTTATTACCAGTGCCTTCATTAAGGCAAACTTTGTGTTGTATATATACATGTTTATATAAAATACTAAGCTCACTTGATACATATTTCTAACTCTCCGATTGATATATGATGGTTTGCAATATTTCTCCACTTCTTGTTTAAATATATATATATATATACATATATATATATATATATATATATATATATATATATATATATATATATATATATATATATATATATATATATATATATATATGTGAACACCTAAAGGCTGAAAAAAAAGTTTTTAGAAGGAGTATAAATAAATAAAACAAGAAGTGGTGAAATGTTGGAAAGAGAGCTTAGTATTTTGCGAGAAAGTAACTGCCCGGATGTAAATTTTATTTATTTTTGGCTAAAAGTTTATTTATACTCTTGCTTTCAATGCGCTTTCATTACATAGTTACTAACTACGAGACTGAACGACTTATTCATTCGGAAACTATAGTCAAAGGTATATCTTTGTTTTATGTTCATTTTCATTTTAGCAGAAAGTAACACTTTGTTGATGCTGTGCTGTTTTTGTTATATTTACCGACTTCGTTACATAAGCAAAATATTACCTGCACACAGTCTGAAGTAAAACTCTCATGTTTGATCGCGAGTGTTTTTTTTTCAAGGATTAAAATGTTTTGAGCTTGTAATATTGTGTGACAATATATTTAACATAAGAAGGCAAGTATATTTTATCGGAGAATTTAGATATAACACGGTTTGTGCAAAATTACATATGATATTTGACATTTTTCATATTTTCTTTGTCTGTTTGTGCGTGTGGATTGGGTAGAAACTAGTTATCGATTTGGTTTACCGGACAACAGCTTACGGCGGGCCACCGTATTGTGATGAGCATAATGGATATAAATCGGAGTGCGATTTCGGTGGATCGACCGTTAGTGGATCCCTCGGACACATGGATTATCGATCATCGATCGGACCAGCTCCTGTCTTGCGATGGGCATTCAATGGAGCATGACATCACCAGCCAACATAGTGATTGTGGGGACTATACTGACCTAGAGGATGTTGATTTTCGGGATGTTCAGGAAATCCAGTCACTTGTGAACATGTTGAAGGAGTACCCACGAGCTATATGTGTTCAGCGTATTGTTCGTGAGTATGCATCGTCCGAGTCTGACCTTGAACGTATTCGCTGCCAATACTTTGAACATTTGACACAAGCGAATCGAGACATCCTGTTCAATTAAAACTCTGATCTAATGCGTAGAGTATACACACATTCTGGTGAATCAGTGGCTATCAGATTAGCACAAAACATTCACTTGATAATTGAGGTTATTGAAGGAGGTGACAACAGTATTAATAAACATATGACAAGCTCTGGAAGGGCAAGAAAATCATCCGTCCATCGACATCATCATAAAAGAGCTCCAGCCTGTACGTCACAAATCTGAGAGATGTAGATGTGCACAAGAGCTGGCTATTGTAAAGGACACGGTTACTTCACTTCAGGCAAGCGTACTTTGTATTAACAATCTCTACATATTAGTGACAACTTGAGGTCGGAGCAGATAAAGTGTATAAAAACTGGTAATCTGAATATCAAGACGGACATTCTAAATTGTCTAATTGCCGTTAACTCTGTGTTGACAGCGACATTTCAGGCCATGAGGAATCTCACTGGCTCCCTTGTTTCTAGAATAGTAGAGGTTGAAGAGCGAGTGAGGAACGTAGAGGTACAGCTGGAGTCGGAGAACATAAATGTTTCAAACAGTTATTGCGATGCGAGAGACTTTAACACATCCTCTAGCAGCCGGACACATACAGACACAGAGGATTGTGTCGATAGTATCCGTAAACGCCCAATACAGAATCACATACGGAGCTGACTGGTGAGCAAATCCCTGTCAGAGTAACAATCAGAAATGATGATGCCGACATACAATCAGCAGGTGACATCCGGCGGGTTGAAACCAGACGTGTTAAGCGATTCTGTGTGCTAGGATTGAGCAGTCGAGTAAACACGGACGTCTTAAAGACTGTACTAGAACAAAAAGGGCCACAAGTGAGATCTATGAGACTCTATCCTCTGCGAAAGAACCCTCGGAAAGAGCTGCTCAAACTTACTCTGACGTCCAATGATCAAGCAGGGCTTGTACTCACAAACAACTTCTTGCCGGACTATGTAAAATGTGTACCGTGGATTTCAAGAGACGCTCAACGAAAGCATCCGTCAACACGAGCCTACCCGTGAACAGGTGTTGCGCTATAACAGTGGGGGTCACTGGTCAATGACCCAGGACTACAAACGCCGATTTAAGGGGCCGATGGACCAACCACCTAGGTTCCGAACACGGATGCCTTCAGACAGTATTTAGACGTTGAATCGCTATAGTGCAATCTCAGCAGATGTTGACTAGACGTGGCTATCATAGGACAGGGTTATGAATATTGTTATCACGTCTACTTTATTATAATGACAGTTGACTTAAATCTACTAACGTGGAACGTCACAGGGATCATGTCCAGCGCTGCTTACCTTAGTTATATACTGTTTAACGGTAATATAGATGTTTGTGGATTATCTGAACACTGGCTTTTAGCAAAAAACGTGCACGTCATGGACACCGCTATAGGCGATTATAAACATCATACTGTTTGTTGTAAGCATGATAATGTTTCATAAAGGCTAACGGGTAAGGGTGGTGTCTCGCTTTTATGGCACAAACGTCACGATGCATATATCTAACCCTTATCTATTGATGATGACCGAATAGTTGGTATTCAAATGCAATTGTATCCCGGTAAATATTTCTTTATTTTCCAGGTTTATCTGCCATGTAGTAATCACCCCGTTGAATTGTTCTATGACTATTTGCTTACTTTGTATGACTTATATAATCTTTATTGTGATAATTGCGTGACTATTTTTATGGAAGACTTTAACGCTAAACTTGCTGGTGCAAACACTTATAAAAGCAGAGATAGAAATTTTATGAAATTTTTACATGAATGAAACTTAACAGCAGCTAATTTGACTAATTCCAGGCGTGGAGCAATGCACTCGTTTGTCTCATACGACTGAAGCGTGATGTCTCTACTTGATTATATATTTGTTCCTATTGAAAATTCAGACGGAATACAGTATTGTGAACTGGCAGATGATTGTTGTTTAAACGTGTCTAGGCATCGACCTATACTTTGCTGCCTAAACTTTAGCTGTGACTACTTTAATGTAAGTGAAAAGAGTATTACACAGAGTTTATCAACTGGAAGAAAGATAATGATCTAAACATCAAATGCTACAACGATTTGCTCAAGCAAACAGTTGGAGATGATATATTTTAGTATATGGAAAGTGATGATATGTATGCCAGGCTTTGTGACATACTTCGTACGAGTGCGGACAACGCATTTCCTAAGAAAACGATAAAGGCATACTTAAAACCCTACTGGTCTCAGGAACTTTCCGCTCTACATGCACGTGCAAAGCGTGCAAGAGATATCTGGTGTCGCGAAGAACGACCGCGGGGGATACTGTACCGTGATTATAAGTCTCGGAAGGCTGAATTTAGACGGGAACACACACGTGTCTCACTGTCTTACATGCAACATCTCGACCGAAAACTAGAAACGGCAGCAGTGTCAGATACCGTGAAATCTTGGACAATAGTGAATGCCAGGAAAAGAGGTAATAGAACAATATTCGACGTCGGACTTGTGTTCAATGGAACTGTGTATAGAAGTCGGGAGGATATTGTGCAACTGTAGGGTCAATATTTTGCAGATCTCTACACTCCGACAGATATTCCGCAGTTCAATGATAAGTGGAAACAGAGTGTGACGATCGAAATTGAAGAGTCGTTTAAAAATATGGTCCTTGACTCCACAGCTATTGTTCACCCAACATCAGTTTTGTCCTGCATACAAACGTTGGTAAAAGGTAAAGCTAGTGGGCCCGATAGGATTATGTACGAACACGTGTTATTCGGTGCCGTTACTCTAGCAGAGCTATTGTCTCACATGTATACACAGATGTTGCAAAGCGGGCATATTCCCGATAAAATGAAGGAAGGAGAAATAATCACCTTACATAAGGGAGGTAACATAAGAAAACATGATTATGCTACCTGGACGCTCGACAAGCTTTCAACCGAGTTTGTCACGAGGACCTATTCCACAAACTGCTAGCATTAAATAATGATCCATAAGCTCCATCGGTTGATAACAACACGCAAGCAGCTTTAAGAGATTGAACCGTAACACAAAAAGTCGGGTACGCTACCAGGGATTGCACTCATGTGAAGTTCCGGTACTCCATGGTACTCGACAGGGCGGTAAGAGCTCGCCGCTCTTGTACCTTGTGTACATTGACGGACGTATGAATAGTAAAAATGGTGTGTGCCTGTACGATTTAAATTTGTGTGCCCCGACAGTCGCCAACGATATGGTGCTTGCTTTTTTTCAAAGCATGGACTTGACAATATGCTTAACTTTGTTACGAATACTCGAAAAAATGGAGATTCTTGTACAACCCTAGTAAATGCGCTAGTTGTTGTTTTTAATGAGCAGGGATATAAGCACAAACATTCATTCAAACTGGGTCCTGACCCGATTTCTATCGCAGAAAAATACACACATCTTGGGATTGTCTGCGACAGTGCGCTGGCAACAAAGGGATCTATCCAGGAAGTAAGTGTAAAATTACGTGGGACATATTTCAAATTATGAGGAACTGGTATTAGCAGCGAAAATGTAAGTGTAAAAACATTGATTACGATATATACGACAGCCATCCTTCCGAAGGCAATGCACGGTTGTGAACTCTGGAATAACTGTGAAGCAAGTGATGTAGCTCGGTTAGAATCTGCACATAGATTCTGTATTAAGCACATGCAGACTACTGTATGTGTATATCAAATGCAACCCCGATTGAAACATACATGGACTGCTCGAAGTTAAAATTCTTAGGCCAGCTTTGCAGATTATCGACAAAGTACTTGGTGAAAGATGTTTTTTCACAACAGGTTGCTCAGATATATGAATCTGGAAAATCAAACTGTCGGTTTTATGCCAGACGTGTACAGGCTACTTGGAAAGTACGGTCTCCTTCAATTTCTCAATGAATACATCGAAACTGGAATATTCCCAACAATGTTTACACGGAAAACGATAATTGAAAAAAACAGTCAATCTGCGAAAATCGATGTAGCTCAGCGACTTTTGTGCTATGACCGGTACAACCCTCTAGCAAATGTGATTTAAACCAGGCATTTGCTCGCCACTGTGGGATATAGCCAGGGTAAATCCAAATCTTCTGACTGCCTGTCGAAAAATCCTAAATAGTATCGGATTAGTGACGTCACGCCAATTCTCTCGAAAGTGTTACCTGTGTGACCTTATAGTTGATAACATAACTGTACAATTGATGTGCTTCTGTACCACCAATGATGCACAGCGAAAGCGGTTGTGGGAACGTGTGTTTAACACCATTGGAATATTCTGATTGACGACATTAATGTCAATAACCCTTACAGAAATGAAAAGGTAGCGGCTAACAAGCCGCTAGGTAGCGGCTACCTAGCCGCTACCTAAAAAGGTAGCCGAAACGGGTATCCTGGAGGTAGCGAAAGTCAGCCAGTAGCGGCTATGTTGCGGCTGAGTAGCCAAAACCTATAGCCGCTAGCGGCTACCATAGCCGCTAGCGGCTACTGTAGCCTAAGGTAGCCAGAAACAGAACACTGCAAATATTTCCATTAATTTGACAAATTGTCAGCCGCTAGCGGCAACTGTAACCAAAAATGTAGCCAAAAACAAAACTTTGGTACAATAACCTATATGAAATGAACAAATTGTCAGCCGCTAACGGAGACTGTAGCCAAAAGTAGCCGAAAATCAAACTTGTGTAAAATCACTTATATGAACAAAGTGTCAGATACTGGTGGCAACTGTAGTTAAAAAGTAGCAGCACAGTGCGATTTATATCTTCCATCCAAATGTGACCTTGACCTGGAAGATATGGGTCTGGGTGTTTTGCATGGCATGTTCTCTCATTATGGTGGAATTTGTTCCAAAAAAATTCAAAATCCCTTGATGAATGAAAGTGTTGTGGTCCGAACAAAACAAGAGCTGTCAGAGGATAGCGCGCTCGACTATTCGAGTGCTTGACAGTAAAACGCAGGAACGTAGCCAGGGTTTTGAAAAAGGGGGGGTGCGAATTTTTGCCGGCGAAGAGGGTGTGCGGGAGGGGATGTCCCCCTCCTGCAATCGGGGGCTTTGGAGATCCTCCCCCTAGAAAATTTCGATAATGATACATAATTTTATACGGTGTTTAACCCGACACTAGTATGCGCGCACACACTTTGTTTACATATGCAACAACAAATTTATAGAATGTTAAATCAACAATAAGAACGGTATAAAATATCATTATTTATTGGAATCTTGGAATCTAAGATAAATTTGGTGTGTTTTACCATTCCAACATTATACCATTCATAAATCGAGCAAATTAAATGGAAATATTTGACTTTCTTTTGTCAAAACAATTGTTTGTCTGCTGCTATGGATAGTACCAGAGGCCTAGCATTGCTCTAAACGTGCTTATAGTGTACATTGTACAACAAACACTGATTAACAAAACTGGGTCTTATTTAATCTGCATCAATACTAAAACGAAATCAAAATGGTACAACTGGTTACTTTAAAAAAAATTACTATTTTTAACAAATTAGTTATGTTTTTTTAAAACGAACTACAGAACATATAACACTTAAGGCTTCATAAAGACCCTATAACCACAAACTACTGGCCCTATGGTCTCAAAGTACAATGTATACCAGGACGTTGAATAAAAAAATGTACTTATTTGCCCATAATATGCTCAAGATCCGTCACAGTTGATGAACATTTAACGTTGACGTCCACCTGATCATATGTTATAACGTTTTTAATTCATTTTAACAACCGTTTAAGAGTAGGACATGCCTAGTGTCAAGTTTGACATAATTAAAACATTGTGGAAAGTAATGTATGTTGAGCAGAACAGACGCCATTAAGTGTTGGTGTACTACAAAACAGCTACATTGCCTTGTAGAAATAATTTGTTTTCTTGTCATTCAACAAAAAATTATCCTGTCTTGACTATAGCTGATATTTTTGTTGCTTGAAACCGCTTTAGGGGATCCCAAAATGGTTGTTCGGGGATATAACAAAAAGACAACGCATTCTGTCGGAAATGTCTGTCTGTGCACAATGTGTAATTGTTATAAATTGTGGTATAATGCAAAGTTATTAACCAGTGACTCATTAGTCTTCGGCAATAGTCGAATGGTGTCCTTTGATTTCAGTAATTTTCGGAAGCTGACATAACATTCCGTTCATAATCATCTTAACTGTATTTTCATTTTCATAAGATTATTTATTAAAGTAAAGCAATTTTTTTTTCAAGCCATTTAGATAATTGTCAAAAAAGGTTATTGGACTGGGATTTCAGCTTTTCAAATTTTGCTGTCAAAACTTGTGTTGATTTCAACAAATCTACGGTTAAAAATTGTAAATAAAAATCACGCGCTATCTTGGAAATAACTTAATCGAGATATGAATTAAATGGTGACCTGTCGGTTGCATATTGAATACATTATTTTAACGCTTAAATACGAAGACTCACTGGGTTCCTGGAAAAATAAATAACCGTTTTTGTGTCAAATAAAGTTGGGTGCAACTTATAGTACAATTTTTTTATGTCAAAAGAGATTGGGTGCGAACGCACCCAACGCACCCCCCCCCCCTGGCTGGCTACGGGTATGTAACGTATGCCTTCATGGGGAAATTGTTCATATTCAATAAGGTCAATGTAATTTAGGCATATTCTAAGTGGGAGAGGATCATAATTGAAACATATTGATCGGTTATGTTTTAAAGAAGTTGTAAAGTATTAAAGGAGCCATAATTCTGTCAAAATGCCTTACAGAGTTACATAATTTGCCTGCATAGTCCCCTTATGACAGTTAGTAAGTGTTGCAAGTATGAAAGCAATAGCTTTGATACTTAAGGAATAAAGTTGACCTAAACACAAACTTTACCAAATTTTCAATTTGTTAAGTATAAAAAGGCAACATAATTCTTACAAAACGCTTGTTACAGTTGTCTGCTCTTGTTTATAGATTGGGGTCATGTCGGTTAATAAGTATGCAAAATATAAAAGCAATATGACAAGGTAGATAGAAAATATTTGAGATGGTACGCAAACTTTAACACAGATCTAACAATAATATGCATATTGTAAGTGAAAAAATGGCCATAATTCTTACAAATGCTTGTTACAGTTGTCTGCTCTTGTTTATAGATTGGGGTCATATTGGTAAAAAAGTATGCAAAATATAAAGCAATATGTCAAGGGTCATAGAAAAGATTTCAGGTGGTACGCAAACTTTAACATAGATGTATCAATAATATGCATATTCTAAGTAAAAAGGGCAATAATTCTTACAAAATGCTTGATACAGTTGTCTGCTCTTGTTTAAAGATTGGGGTCATATTGGTAAAGAAGTATGCAAAATATGAAAGCAATATGTCAAGGGATATATGTAGCCCCGTCAATTTTTTACGTTTTTTAATAGTGAGGTGTAACCTTTCTCTTGTTCTTTATTTTACTTTGTGGTGTCAAATGACTTGATCAGGTGGTCAGGTACAAGAAAAGTTTGAATGTTTAAAGACGTTTTTATTCTTTGTTTTGTCGTTGTTTCATGACATTGGTTTGAAATAAGATGCGTTGAGTATAAGGTGTATATTGTAGTTCTTTGTCTTTTGATGATTGTAGTGAACTGCATTCACATTGTTTTGTATTTCTTGAATGATTTCACGCGTTTCTAATTTAGATAACATGTTTATTTATTTTTTTGAAACGGTTAAAAAAACACAAATATTTATTTTTATTATTTTATGTTTGAAATACCGTCCAACCATCGCACCCAAGAATCCCCCCCCCCATTTTTTGTATTTTTTTTTAAATTTAATGTGAAAAGCTTGGTTTCTTACATAATTTTAATTTTGTACTGACGGAATAGTATTAATTTTCAATTATGTGTAATATAATTATTACAATTTAGCAGTCAAATTATTCATATTCTGAGATTTTTAACTCATCTGAATTGTGGCATTTATTATTCCTATAATCAGTATGCATCACGCAAACGTATCGTCACGTCACCTATTTTCGCCGTTCTCCTATTTTCGCCGATAACATTTGGTGCAATATAACCTATATATCGTCACGCGAGATTTCTCAGTTGACCTAGTCCTAGAATAAACAACATTGTCACGGATGAATACACCGTGATTTCTTTTTAAAATGGACATCCGAAAGGTAAGAAATAAACAGATGAAAACTAACCTGCAACAAAAGGCAAATTTTCTTAATGCCCTTTTTCGTTCCTGGTACTTCCTATATTATTTATTTTAAACGAGTGACTTTGTTCATTATCTTACTTGTAAAATGTGCAGCAGACACAGTATGACGTCACATAGGCGCGATATGTCAAATATTTGACAGCATATGAAAAGCCCGTGAAAAATGCGTGCTATATCTCCTTATCACACTTCATGATTTACCAAGTCTATTTTCAGGCCCCTCCTTCGGAAAGAGGCAGCTACAGGGCCAGTTATTCACATGATGACCTTACACATGCGATCAATATGTGTATTGAACAAGGGCTTCCTGTTGAGAGGGTTGCTAAAAAGTTCGGTATTCCGATAAACACTTTAAAAGACAGAGTTCGTGGAAAAATTGACATAGACACAGTGAAATCTGGCCCTTCCCCTTCCTTTGATATCATGCAGGAAACATTGCTCTGTGAGCATATTAAAACTATGGCAGAAATTGGCATGGGTTATTCTCGTCAAGAAACAATTAACCTAGCCTCTGATTATGCCATTCATTTGGAAATCAAAAAACAGGGTGAAAGGTTAAGTTTGAAATGGTTGTATGGGTTTTTGGGTAGATGGCCGGAGTTAAAGGTAAAAAAACCTCAATCACTTGAAATAGCAAGGTCCAGAAGTGCCACTAAGACCACAATTGAAAACTATTTTAAAGAAATAAACAATATATTAACCAAATATCATTTGACAGACAATCCATCAAGAATCTACAATATTGACGAAAAAGGTCTTAGTACAAATCACAAACCACCTAAAATTGTTACAGGCAAGGCCTACAAAGCACAGGCGGTGACAGCTGGTAAGTCCCATACGGTGACCCTTATTGGTGGAGGTAACGCTTCAGGGCAACAAATTCCGCCATATTTCATATTTCCTGGTGCCCGAATGCATGCATCCCTACTAGAAGAATCAACACCAGGAACGTATGGGACAGTGTCTGACTCCGGCTGGTCCAATACCGACATATTTTCTCATTACATAAAATACCATCTTGAACCCTTGCTTCCAACACGTGATGCTAACAACCCCATCCTGATATTGTATGACGGTCATAAAAGCCATGTCTCAATTGGTTTAATAGAATGGGCAAAATCAAATCATATAATTCTATGTGTTCTTCCGCCCCATTGTAGCCACATACTTCAACCCATGGACGTCTCGTGTTTCGGTCCGTTTGAAAATGCATGGAATGCGGCATGCCATCACCATATTAGAGTTACTTGGGGTTATGTTGTTACCACAAATGATGTATGTTGTATTGCATGTAAGGTGTACACAGCCACGCTTACACCCGTGAACATTCAGTCTGCTTTCCGTCGATGTGGAATACACCCATTCAATGCCAATGTCATAAGTGATATTGCTATTGCACCATCTCTTGCTTTTGCAAAGACCACCCAAACACAATTAGTGCAAGAGTCTCATGGAACATCTGTTGATTTTTTCGAAAAACGATGCGCGCCAATTATTGATAATGTACGCCCTGCAAAAATAAGAAAAACTCTTAGTAAAGTTGTTGCAGGTAAAGCAATTACTAAAGATGTTGTGTACAATAAGGTTAAAGAACATTTAAATAGAAATAAACCAACAAAGTCTGTAAAATCATCATCGGTGGAAGTAAAAAATATATCACCAACAACATCTGCAAACCCAATTAATAAACCTGGTACCTCATCCATGAACCCTTCAAATGTCTTGGATGAAATTCATCATGAAGCTGCCACCTCTGAGGACGATGTCGACGACTCTGAAAAGTGCAGCGTGTGTAAACTGTTCACACCTGCAGAGCTAAAATATTGCATAAGTCTGACTTTGGTAAAATGGGCACAGTGTGATGTTTGTGACAGCTGGGTTCATTTAAAATTGTGCACACCTGTACAAGTATTGAGGAGGGGTGATCAGTTTCTGTGCCCAAAATGTGCAAGCAAAGAGGAATAAACAGTTTTAAAATTGTAAATTAAATACAAACATATTATATTAACCGTTAATTTCGAAAACAGTTTATTAATTGTACATAAAATACAAACATATTATGTTGACAGTTAGTATCTAATACTAACCTTTGCTTACTCTTACATAACTTGTTGAACGACCCTTATAAACCAGTTTATGTGCAACGGGCGAAAATAGGTGACGTCACTAACACTGTCATTTATATATAGTGACCTGTAAATGGACGTGTTTACTTTTTTGAAGCCATGAAATAACTCGACAAAAACACTTAATCTGAGTTGGTAAGTGGTCAATTTTCCTCACAGTTATTTAAGTTTTCAAATTGTGTGTATTCGTTATTGTAAAAAAACAGTTTGTTTCTTACATCGGCGAAAACTGGTGACACCAGGATATTTTAAAATGTCAATACGAGTATAATAACACTCGCATTATTGACTCGTATGTTTGCATCTGGAATACGCCCTATTTATGACACTTACTGATTGTTGTGAAACGCATTATCTATTTCATGTGTTGAGAATATACCATAAATGATTAACACGTCTGTAATTACCAATTACTAAAGTGCGACAATCGTTCTTATTGTAGACAATATCGGCATATGTTTGCATCTCGAGGACGCCCATTTTTTTTCATGTTAATAATTTCACAAATTGATAATTGATGTGTTAGTAAACAATGAAAATCAAGAAATATTGCCATTTATGGCCTCGTCATTTTTATATTTTATATTGTTTCATAAGCTTGAATGAACTGCTTATTAAAGAGCGAGATTATACAATTTTCATAAGTGTTTAATTGTAATATATTGATAAAAATATGTTACCATAACAGTGAATAGGCATGACAAATTTACACTGAAGACGAATTTCATAAAATGCAGCAAAAAGAAATTAGCCGCTGAAAGGAAATTAAAATAAACCGTAAAATGTACATTGAAGACTGAAGACGAATTTCATACAATGCAGCAAAAAGAAATAAGCCGCTGAAAGGAAATTAAAATAATCTGTAAAACTTAATTTAGATTCATATCGTACATGCATGATGTACACGCTGGCGAATTCTATTGTACTATCATTCTATTGTACTGAGTCACTGACATTTTAAATTCAGATTGACAAAAACCGACTTTTATTAAATTCGAAGGACAATCATCAAACAAATCGAAATTCTGTATTGGCCAATTAGATATTGTATTCAATAAACACTCAAAATAACAATTTATTCTAATTAGTGAAAATCAGCATATGATTAAAACAATTAAAAAATATTCCACTTTCATTTATTCAAAAGGACAATCATCAAACAAATCGGAACTCTTTTATCGCCAATAATCTATTATATTCAATCAGACGTAGTGTCAAAAACTTGTGAATAGCGGATTATTTAAAGACGCGTGAAACTAATAAAGGTGGTCGAAAAATCTGCAAACTGTAAAAAACGCAAAACAATTGATAGAGACTCGGCCAGTCGGCCTGTGATTAGTGGAAGTGGAATTCGGTAACAGCCCGGCGTCATGTGAAGAACCCGTATCTAATCGATACCAACGATCATTGTAATGTGTAGTTCGGTTGTAATTCGGTGAAAAGTGTAATTCGGTTGTAATTCGGTGAAAAGTGGAATTCGGTGTTTCCATGGACCGTGTTTTCTCGACTGCAGAATTAGCGGCTCAATGATTCTTTCTTCTTATCTTTAATTTTAAACCAGTTGAACTAAATGGCACTAACTAATGTTTGCATGTTATGAATTTACAGCAGCCGCACATGTACATGTGTGAGTGAGAGGATTGAAGGAAGAGATGTTCGATACCCTATATCGGTAATGAATTATGTATTGTTAGTTCTGGCTACCATAACTTTAAATGTCGCTTTTTATGATTTTTGACTGGCGCTACTTTATAGTTATAGTTATGGACCAACCCCAATAGGAAAGTCAACCAGAAATTCCCGAAAAGTTGACAGTTAACAAAGACCGGTCAAAAACAGCTTTTAAATGCAGTTAGTGGCCCAAATCAACTATTCTTGATCGGAAAGATTGACATTTTTCACAGTCAACTGATATATTCTTTCACACAATTCCTCTTAAACAGTTTAATTTTAAATTTATCAATTCTGCACATACATATGGAGAAAAACTGCGATGTGACAGACTTTCTTGAAATGCGAATCACTCGAGATTTCACGGTCAAATGACATTATTTCTATTTTTAGTAACATACGGTTTATGGACGTTTCATGCCACTACCAGTTCGTGCCACTGATATTTGTGTTGAAAAGAGGTAGACGTTTCGTCCCACTGATAATATATAGGCGGATAGATGTGTATAATTCCGTATAGGTGTGAATGATATTGGGGTGTATATTAATGTTGAAAATTACAACAATATTGACAATTATAATTATAAATAACAAACATTAAAATGATTTATTGTTAGTATACATATTTATAAACAGTTCATTATGTTCAATATATATAAATATAAAGTGGTGTTATTTTGTTATGCATCATTTGTTTGTAAAAATAAAATGATTTATTGTTAGTTTAAAAACATTTGTGCATAGTTCATTATTTATGTTCATTATGTTAAATAAATATAAAACTTGAAGAGCTCTTATTTTTATGCTTCATTTGTATGAACTATATACAAATATAAAAATATAACATGAATGAACAGTTGGTCTTTTACTTTTGCTGTCGGTCAAAAGCTATTCATAGCTTATGTTATAATGTTAGTATACTATACCGACAATAAATAAATATTGATTTGATTTGATTTTGATTTTTTTAGGAAAAGCTTATGCTTTACTATCGACTCACAAACTATCAATTATCGATATGTGCCTTTAATTAGCAAACAATTCATTACCGACTCGGGCCTTAAATGTACCGACACGGGCCTTTGATGGCCAATTATTAACGAATTAGTAAACAACTCACCGCTTTAATTATGATACAAACTGTGTAATTAACACTGAAAGAGTAAAAAAAGTCAGTTGAACACAAAGTATAATATAATACGTGTGTTGTTCGTTGAATTCACAAAACCAGTAATGGCTTGCAAATATCCTTGTGTGAACTGTGCACGGAATTTTGGCAGTGATTTTTTTGCCCAAAATTACAGCCGATATTCGGCTGCTTCCAAATTGCAAAAAAAGACGTGTTTACCCAAAACATTGATTAAAATTTCCCAATAAAGCCAATAAGATTACAATGGAATTAGCAATAATTTCGAACAAATGCCGATTTAGCTTGTCGAGTCGTCGCCGAACGACAACTTACTTACGTATTGTTCGCGAATTTAGCCGAATACGATTTTACGTTGCTATCCACATCTCTCTCTATATTGCGGAGGATACCGACGATAGTCGATGTATCCCGATTGTAAACGCCTGTTTTTACACACGTTCAAGATGGCAGCAAGCAGACGAGAAATTTGAGATGAGAAGTGAAAATGATAAATAACATTCAAATTAACAACGGATATCATATGGTTATTACGGAATAATTTATTGTGTGTGTCCATTAACGCAAAATACAACGTTTGAGATAAAAACAACAAATATTTATTAGAAATCTTCACAGTGAATGTGCATTACGGAAATCAGTGTTGGGAAATTGGAGTTAGTCTACCGGTACTCACAAAGTTAATGCATTTAAGATGAGTATCGTTCGAAAATGGAAAGAGACAAACATGATATGATTTATATGTTAGTGGATCTGTGTATAATCAGATTCATATGCATATTCTGCTTTATTATGTTTGTCACGCTTTACAGTTTACTGAAATAGCATTGAACGGAGGATGTCAAGTGCAAGATGTTGAAAGGTAAATAAATGAAATAAATTATTTTAACTCCATTTAATACATCATTGACATAGCAAGACCACTAAAGCGTTTTTTTTTTAAATATTTGTTTATGTTTTCACCATATGATATTTAATTTAAAAAAAATACTGAATTAAATCCTTACTGTTGAAGAGGTTATGATTAAATGGTATATTTAAGAATCTATATAGATTATTGCAAGTTCAATATGCATGTGGAAGGATATTAACTTAACATTGTCTTCATTGTAAGAACACATTAATAAGCACTTTATAATTTAAAAATGCTGTCAAACATTCTTTAATAATTTTAATTCTGTTCTTATTATCATATTTTTAACGTTTCCCAATTTCATGGTTTATCGCGCTATTTTTCCCAATTGCATGGTTTATCGCGCTAATTTTCCCAATCCAAATGGCACAGGCTGCAACAAAAAACAGCAAAAAAAATCACTGGTTGGTGAAGAAGATAAAGCCATCCCATGCGATGTATGTGAAAGATGGCAGCATCTGACGTGTGAAACTGGTATCAGTCTCCGACAGTATCGAAAAATGATGAAAGGGAATGTCGTCGTTACGTGGAAATGTTGCGAATGTAGCCGAATGATAGTGGATATCCCTATAGATTTTACGCCAGAGGTACCGGAGATAGTAGAGTTCCCTATAGATGCTGATGTCCTTATATTGTATGCATTCACTATTGATATGGTAAATGTCAATGTATTAAAATGTTTTATGTAATTTTTTGTTAATGTATTATATTAAGCATGTAAATTGAGTCTTAAACAATCATGAAATAAAACAATCTAGAACAGATGTTACAATCAAAGGTGCGAAAGTTTCCTGTTCATTCACATCTAGCCGCCTATATATTATCAGTGGGACGAAACGTCCAATGCCCTCCTACACAAATATCAGTGGCACTAACTGGTAGTGGCACGAAACGTCCAGCACCCGTAACATACCATGTGCTCAAGTGTTTTAAAATACAGAATGACATTTCCCGGTATTTTAGATTATTCTGGCTTGTTTTGAAAATAAATTGTAGTGTAAATATAAACTCGAAGTAAATAATATTTAAAACTACCTGATTCACACTGAAATCAGTCTTATAATCCACCAGAGTAAGTTGTTACACAAATAATAGATTTCAGAAAACGAAAGAAATGTTTACAATTTCAGCAAATAATGTGAAGGTCGATCCGAAAGTATCCAAATGAAAACTGGTCAGGTGACAAAGCAACAATGGTGTCAAAATTGTGAATTTCAGACTGATGAGAGTTATTTTTATCTATTGTAAGATGCATTCGAAACATGTGAACCTTAAAATATTCCCCGATGCAGTAATTTATATTAATTCACCAATATATGTAGAAATGTATCCAAGAAAATGAGCTTTCTTTGATTCATAGCGTGACATCAACATGTAACGACTCTAGTTTACTTTCCATACGGGGATGGCTTCAGCGTACAGGTTTGTCAATACTATATAAACTGTACGCTGAAGTTTCTTTAGCTTATGTAATGTATGTTAACAATGTCCATGCAATGCCATTGTGTATGTCTTACCTTGTTTTATATGTTTGTATTACTTTTTGATGCTTAGTTAGGTAAATTATAAACGTTTGCCACTAGAATGTCAATTGAAACTATTGTGCATTTAGTTTTGTAAATGTGATTAATATGTATTCTCTTATTTCAGAGTTTATGTGATTTATAATATGTATTAGTATATTAATTTTGTTTATTTCAGATACCTATAAAGGCTATCCATCACACAGATTGTTTTGGAGTTGATCATACTGATGTTACTCAACATTAAAGAACCCCCGTTAAAACCTGAACTGTGGTCGTAGTTTAGAAAAACACGTAGAGTTACAAATGGCGCCCAACGGGTTCGTTGACAAGTCGAGTCTGCAGAGAGTCGGTGTAAAGGAGCGGGTCGTGTTCGTGAAACAGCTGTTGACATTGTTATAGTGCTAGCAAACACTAGAAAAGGATTCAACCACTTCAGACGTTTCATTCAGGATCGCAGTTTTAATTTTTTCTGATTAGGACACATCAGAAATACATACTTTTAAGTGCTTTTAGATCAGTTTTAAACCATTCTAGTGACAGAATAATCAATAGTGTATTGATCATGAAACTTCATAGGTACATTGATCATAATTGGCAAATGACCCTTATTAATTTTCAGGTCACAAGGTCAAACGTCAAGGTCACAGTAACTCTAAACAGTAAAATGGTTTCCGGATGATATCTCAAGAATGCTAACGCCTAGGATCATGAAACTTCATAAGAACATTGATTTATTATGACTGGCAGATGATCCCTATAGATTTTCAGGTCACTAGGTCAAAGGTCAAAGCCACAATGACTCGAAACAGTAGAATGGTTTCCTGATGATAACTCAAGAATAATTAGGCCTAGGATCATGAAACTTCATAGGTACATTGATCCTCACTGGCAGATGACCCCTATTGATTTTCAGGTCACTATGTAAAAGGTCAAGGTCACAGTTACTGAAAGTCTAAAACGTATTCACACAATGGCTGCCACTACAACTGACAGCCGTTATGGGGTCATGCATGTTTTACAAACAGCTCTTGTTTTGATGTTTGAATTCAAGCATTTGCTGGAACACTTTCTATTTCTGTGTTATACAATTTTTGCCTTAAATTTGGAATTAAAAATGTGTTTAATTTGAAAATTCTGTTTACAATTTTGAATTACCCCAGTTGCTATTATTGTTATCATGTACTCTAGGTAGTTCTATTTATAGACAAAAAATGTAGCCGCTACTAGGTAGCAGGAAGGTAGCCCGAAAAGGTAGCCAGAAAAGGTAGGCGCTACTCAGCCGCTACAGGTAGCGGCTGAGTAGCCGCTAGGTTGCAGCTAGGTAGCCAGAGGCTAGATTTCTGTAAGGGTAACGCCTTTGGGCAAACACTATCGTTGCTGAAACTCAGCTCAGAAAATGAAAATGGGCTATTCTCAAACTTTTCGATTACGATGGATGTTTTTCAGCTTTTAAAAGTTCAAGTGTTTTAAATTGTATATGTTATTTTATGATGATATTGTCAATTGTCAAAATGTATATTGTTCATGTACCTATTCATTACTTCAATATATTTTATTTTTTGCTATAAACAATGTATGTCACTATAATATACAATGTGCTGTGAAACTGTAATAAATCAGGAATGCATGCATGCTGTATATATGTTATGCTGTCCTACCCTGGAGGAAATAAAAGTATATATATGTACCCTATAAAACTCGAAATTCTTATTTTGCCCTGTACAGAACAATTATACTCTTGAATGTGTCGGTAAATAGCTATACATAACTAATGTTGAACTGTTATTACTATTAACCGACTTAAAATAAAAGTGTGTATCTTGTATCTTGCAAGAAACATGGCAATTATTTATCCGTTAAAAGTATTTAAAGTAACGTACCCCATGTATAAATACATGTTGAAATTATTTTATTTTAAATTCATATAAGACGAGATTCTCTCTGTTTAAAACACGGAACTGAGTAAGCACACAGTTAGTAAAAATGTTAGGGGCATATTTATTCGAATGATGGTATATATGAAACAAATTGTGGAACTTCGATAATTTAATAACAATCTAAATCCCATCCACATTTTGAGGGTTTTGTTAACATTTTTTGGCATTTTTGCAAATGTCGTTTTATATATTTGATGACAAATCTTAAATGTTTTAATGTACATAACTAATTTTAATAGAAATGAACAAGTTGATCACAATACAACTGACGACATCGGTATCCGAACCTGTGTCGTCAGGATCCGTAAGCTTATAGGCTACTACTTCGCTACGCAACTATGCGTGGAATGAAGCGAAACATGATACCTATTGTAAACTTTATCTGGCTTTTGCCAATAACAGAAATACTTTGCCACTAAAAATGGTCATAGAACAATACACTAAAATGGTCTTAGAAATAATCTCAGAAGACAATCTTCGAAAAAATGTTACTGAGTTGAAAATTGTTAGAATAAGAAAGTTCTGTATAAAAATCTTACCTATTGCGTCTATGAACATACAATATCCGGGTATTTGTGCCCCTTGGTAATGTTGTATTATTATAATTTACCTTTCTTTACATCTATTGTCAGTTTTACTCTTGTAAACCGAAAATCAGAGAAACGTCTCGCAGTGAGGCGAGTGATTCACAACAGATGTCAAGGAAAGTATATATAAGACCACATTTAACATTATTGAGCCACGTTCCGGAACACTGGGCTTAATGCATGTGCTTAAAGTGCTATCCCATATTAGCATGTACAGTTAACAGTCTTATCAGGGACCCGACTTGTATATTTTATGGATCTTTGTGTTTAAAGAAAGTCTGTTCTTAACGAAAATCCAGTTAAGACGGAAAGTGTCGTCCGTGATTAACCACTGCTAAGAATTGGGGATTTCAACCTGATTACAAGCTAGCCGACATAAACACTTAAATGAGAAACAATCACTTTGATGTGAACGTGTAAACCAATAGCAAGTGAATTGCAAAACATACATACATTCTCCCGAAATGACATTCAGGAGTAAACTGAACATTACCTTGGCAACGGTGGATGTGAAAACATATTTCGTGATTTAAAGAAGCTTAAATGCTTACCTCACCTCAACTTTATTGACAAGACTTCACAACCTTGCATTATAGAGTACAAACCCAGATCATCGGAATGCAGTAACATAGCATTGTTTAATACCCGATTACATATTATATTGAATGTAAAAACATACTACTCATACTCGATATAATTAAAACCAGTATTCTACTCACCTAATAATCAGCTTTTAAACACACGAACGCAACCTCAAAACTAATAATGAGTTGTATATGACACAGAACTGTGTTCTGGACGTTATCTCAAATCGAATGCTTAGCACACCCTCATTCATAGTACTAGTAAAGTTGTAATATTTTAAGATGTTGAAGTTCACTTCAAAGTTGTGCGACACATTTGTACCAGCCATTCTCAACAACTTTTCAAAATAAGCTAACAGCTGCGTAGCAGACATCCCACACACGTTTGCAATACTTAATAGTGTGAGTGCCCATCAGTTTCTAAGATATTCTGTAGATGTTCAAATGTTTATAATCCCTCGAGTTCACAGCCGTGTCAGAGATGTAAACCAGAAGTCCAAACGTTAACAGTAATTTGACCCAACAACTGTTCTACAGCTTTTTCCTAAAAGTTCTATAGATCGACCACACAGGTATGCGGCAGATGTTTCCAAGAAATTCCAAGAAATTCACAGCAAAATACCATTTTGACCCAACAGCTGTGTAGCAGACGTTCCACAAAAGTTTCGCAATACTTCAGTGGGGTTTGTTTTTGTTTTTTGTATTCAATTTCAACATACATCCTATATACATATGAAAAACATGGTTATACATTGGCAGCATCAACATATCAATTATTGTTATTAAGATATGTTCATATTATATACTATGTATGCATAAAAGTTGAAGTCAGTTTTAGAGATGATGCTAATATATTATATAAAAAGATGAAAAAAAAGAGGACGCTAGAAAATTCCTTATGGAGTTTCAGTAGGGAAAAACATGGAAAAGGTAAGACGGAAAGGAATATTACGATATAGGCAAGATCATGTTAGAGTGCGACAAATTTCTGCCATTTGTTTTTGTGCAAGTCTATTTTATTCCTTTCAAACGCTATTGTTTCTTCCAATTTAATTTTCATTGTGAGAGCTTTTTTGAATATCTCAATATTTAGAGATTCGTGTCTATTTTTAACACTGAATATATATATGATTTCATGAGAATGAGTATGTAGTTTATAACCATATTATTTGCACCACTTTTTTTTGTCCAAAAAACTATGTCACGCACGTTAAGGTCAATGTATATATCTTTACTTGCTAAATAGTATACAAGATCTCTCCATATTGGTTGTACAATATTACATTCATACAAAATATGTATTAAACTTTCTTTATAACTAGAACAGAATGAGCATAGATTTGAAGGTGTTGATTTACATTTATACAGTTATGCATTAGTAGGTAATGACCGTTGGATAATTTTGTATTGAAAGTTGCGCAAGTTATTGTCAATTGTGGCTTTAAATGGTATTTGATATGTGTTTTTCCAATCAATATTATAGTTATACGAAGTCATGATACTTTCTCATGTTTGCTGCTGTTTAGTTTTATTTTCATCAAAGGTTTGTTGTAGGTTATATAGATATTTGCATGCTGTCTTTGTACTTAGCACCTTTTCAAGTTATGTTTCATGGTTGTAGTTAAAAAATCTTCTTCACTTAGTTTTTGTATGTAGCTTTTTGGAATACTTGTGATGAGTGTGTAATAGTTGAGGTAATCATTTGTAGGAATATCGTACACATTTTTAAATGGGTCAAAATTGTAAAAGGTTTTCGATCTGAAGTCAAATACTAGTATGTGTTATAAGAATTAAATGTCTCTGTTATACTAGTTACTGTAGAAAAATGTATGTTGATTATTCTGTTCTATTGTTGAATTATATTGAATTTACATGAATTTAAAATGTTGTTTACTGTGTTTCTCCATTTTGTATGTGTGTATTGTTTACCGTTTTTCTTATCTAGTTGTGGGTTATGGGTTGTGTTAAAGTCTCCTCCTATTATATAATTTTTGTCCAAATTTTGAAGACGATGCTTTTCAAGTTGTTGAAAAAAACTTATGTCATCATTAATTCGGCCATAAACATTTATTAAGGTGAATTCTTGATTACTTATTTTAATATCTATTGTACATAGTCTGCCTGGTATTAATTCATTAAAACCACCTATGTTTACATTATCCCTATTTTTAATTAAAATACCCAAGCCCTCATAATTTGACTTTTTCCCACTGAAGAAGCTTGTTTCATTTCAGATTGCCATTGAGTTTTCGATAGTTCGCTGGTATGTGTCTCCTATAGTAAACACATTGTGTAATTATTTTCATCAAACCATTTAAACAGACTTTTTCTTTTATCACTGTTGTTTAAACCTCTGACATTGAAAGAGCATATTGTTTCACACATTTTTAAAGTTTTCAAATGGCTTTATTATTTTATTGTATTTTGGATCTGGCCTATTAAGATGAAATAGTTGTGTTAAAAACAAGTTTAAAGAGATGAATAACATGTATGGAAAAAAGTGCGTGGTCGGTAGTTTCTGTATAAATGAAATATTAAAAAAATATGAAGATAATTAGTACATGAGTGTAAATATACATATTACCTTATGTTTAATGTGAGTTTGTTTTTTTTTTGCGTGGTTTTGTTTCTTTGGTCATTTTTTTTCTTTTATATTGGTCATTAAGATCAACTTATATGGATGTCTATCTAAAGATGCAGACGTACAAAAATGCCAAAAAAAGCGGACGTGCATTCGTTCGTGCGTGTGCGTACGCGGTATTGTGTGTGAATGTGTGTGTGTGTTTGGTGTGTGCGCGTGCGTGCGAGTGTGTGTGCACACGCGTGTGTGTGCGGGTGTGTGTGGGTGTGTCCGCGTGCATGTTTGTGTGCGTGCATGTTTTTGTGTGAGTGTTTGATTGTGCGTGCGTGCATGTGTTTGCACTTGTGCGAGCCAATTTGTTTCTCTCTTAAAAAGACTAATTACATACATATTCGTATACAGTACAATAACACCAAGAAAAACAACAACACTATGATCAAAATCATTATCACCACTAAAAAAACTTTAACATCGGGGGTGATCTAGAATGCATTCAACTACATCCAAGGTGATATCGTTTTCCCACATGTTAGTGGTAACCTTAAAAAAAGAGTTAATCAAAGATACAAAATGTATATAGCATCGCTACAATTATGTATCTATAATTGATTTATGGAACGTTTACTTGTCAAAATATTATCCAATAATCGTTTGTTTTTTTTTGTTTTTTTTTAACTTATTTATTTAAGCTCGATTGCGTAACAAGACTAAGCTTATATGAAACGCTCTCGATTCCGTTTCCTTGGTGTCTATGGGGGAGATCTAAAGAACGCTCCCACAGTGGGGATCGAACCCGTGACCTCCCTAAGCGGACACCATATCCACTACGCCACGGCAATCTTAATAATTCATTAGATTGTACATAGATATCCAAAAACGTGTTTAAAATTCACACAAATGCATATAACTACCATGTAATTATGTATTTATAATACATTTAACGAACGCTTTTTCTGCAACGATAAACAAACTTTTTTATATAAGCTGAAAAACAAAAAACAAACTGTTTTGCAATATACAGATAATTTGTAAAGTATTATTTTATGTTTTCAAGAGAGTTTGATGGATTTTCTAATAAATGTGTAACAATTATGATTCAACATAACCCTTTAACAGAAATCGCCAATGCATGGTTTCAAGCATCATTTTCTCGTGAAAAAACGCTTATGCCTATACTGTTCGATGTAAGATAGAGTGCACACATATTATGAAATGTTAAACTGTTTGAGTATGGTGTTCCATTCTGGCCCTTTCCATTTGCTGTACTCGTCAAATCGTACTTGGGTAATTGTACCACTTGCTGTTTTCCTGTACAATTTCCCTTCCCAGGACCAAGCTGTTTCATTTCGTTCTTGGTTTAGTTTACGTTTTATTGACATCAAAACAGCTTGGTTCAGCTTTGTAATGAAAGATGCCGGAACCCTTCAGGCACCTTCTATTTTTCATCACTTGGTCTCTCTTGTGCCTGTACACGAATTTCACAATTGCTGCTCTTGGTTTACTATTGGTATCTCTTCTGCCTAGTCGATGTGCGATGTCTATATCGTTTATGCAAATATTAAGGCCATCGATCTTCTCATTTAGAAATTTGATTATTGCCTTGCTAGTTTCTTCTGCCGTTTCACTTGTCGTTTTATTGTGATTAATGTTCGCTTCCGCTAACCCTGCTATCCGGATATTATTCCGTTTTCCATACTGCTCAAGCTCGTTGAGTTTACCTGATTGTTTTTCCGTGGCACTAATTATGCATGTGTTGGCTTGTTGTTCACTTTCCGTTGCTTTCTTCATATCCGTTTCAAGGTTTTCAATTTTCCTATTTCATTTGTCACTGTCAAGCTCTTTTTCCAATAACTTTGCATTTAGAATTTCAATTCTGTTTTCAAATGGCTTAACTGTTTCTGCTTTAACCTGTGCCGTTATATTAGTTACCAATTCTTTTGTAAAAGAGACGTTTTTATCTATAAACGATGTCAACTTATCGTTCATCAATTTCAGTTCGACTTTCAAATCTTGAATTTGGCTCTCCATTCCCTCACCCTGTGTTTCAGGAATCGTTTTTTTTCTTCTTTTGCTTTGCTACCACTTCTTCACATATACTTGACTCTAACCCATTCCCGCTTGCACTAATGTGCTTTCGCTTCTCCGCCATCGACTATTTTCTTTTGAGAAGTATACATATTTGACCTTGTGCGTATTATGGTCAGTTTACACAATTGTCAAAATGTACACATTCAATATCGCGACATCCTCTTTTGTAGCATAGCATGACCATGTGCACTATAAAAAGTTTTTACATTGTAGTTATTTTTCAATTTTAAATGAAAGTCGTATTACCACGTTACAAGAAAATTGCCATTTTTCACAAATAACATTTTAATCCAGTGACAATATTCGCTTTACTAAGTTTTATTTATTTTTTCGATCCGTCCAAAAAAGCACGTACTCCCTCGAAGGGAAACAACTCTCTCCATCAGTGGTGTTGTACAACTGCTGTTTCTTAGATGTTTCGTTGGTATTTAAAATAAATACGCACCTGAGTTCACCACGAAGCCGCAAATGCTTCCAGCTGAAGTTAAAGCTGTTGTATTTTCTAATAATAATACTAAGATCACTTGGTTATTTATAACTTAATGGAATTTATTATCAACTTATTCTAAAATATTTCTAAATAAATAAGAACATCGACAGAAAAATAAATCAGAAATAACGCTTATTTATTTTATGCTTTCCGCAGCCAATTATATAAACAATTTAACCTCAAGGTAACCGTAAGATCGCAGTAACCGCTGTGGTTACCGCGTAGACCGGCGGTTTGTATAAAAAACGACGTTGCCAGTAACCGCTCTATTACCGCGGTGATTTGTAACCCACCTCTATGAGCTGGTTAGACGCTGGTTACCACACGGACTACTGACCAACATGGCGGACGTGCTTTATTTTAGACACAAACGACAGCGACAATTTCAACGAATTGACTTGCAAACGAATGGACTTGATGACGACGAACTGCGCCGAAGACCTGTATAGGTTTTCTGCCCAGAGCTTATACGGACTTGTCAACCTCTTGGACTCTATTTTACGACGACTTACGCTACGAAACAGGTCTTTGTCAACGCGACAGCAGTTACTAATAACTCTACGATTCTTGGCTACTGGGAATTTTCTTCAGGTTATCGGTGACAGCTTCGGCGTCGACATAGCTACTGTTTCTCGGGTTGTTACTGCTGTCGCTGACGCTATTTTCGGACTGAAGGACCGTTTTATTAAATTTCGTACCAGCGACGAAGACCGACGACGAGCGACTAATGACTTCTTCCGGGTTCGAGGACTTCCTTCCGTCATTGGTGTTATAGACGGAACCCACATCCGTCTTCTATCACCCGGGCAGCCCGACGAAGCAGCGTACGTCAATAGAACACATTTCCATTCGCTTAACGTACAGGCAACTTGTGACAGAAACGGTAAACCTATTTATAGTATTGATATCCAGGAAAACTGCACTTATTTTTAACTCCATGGAATCTTATCCAAACACGTACTGACGTAGGCTAGTTCATATTTCATTATTTTAATGATGTTCACAATGCAAGTTTTTCGTCTTAAAATATTATCAGTACAGCATAAAACAAAATAATCGCATCTTTTGTTAATGTCAACTGATCAATACGTTATTAGCTTTAAACATAAATGATTGCTGTCCATGTGCACATCCCAAGTTTATTTCATTCCGTTTCCTTTCCTAAAAAATGTGACCGCATCTGCGACTTAATATGTGAAAACTGGCTAAATCTACTCAGTTTTCTCTGAATGCATGTACATGTACACACAGTTGTGAAAATAGTAATTTTGGACATTGAGGTTCCCTAAGGGGTACCTACTGCAAAAGGTTTAATATAGCAATAATTATGTAAAATGTTTAAATATTGAAAGCTGCAGTAACTAAATAGTTTCATAGTTAAGTATCATTGTAGGTAGACGTATACAATATGTTTTGAAATGCAAATTTGTATTAAGTATAACTGTATTGTAAGTATTCCTACTTAAAAACTGAATTATAATTCATTTGATGTATGAAAAATGATAATGTTAAAATTAGGAGAAAAATAACTTCATAAAATATGTACTTATTACTTTTTGTGTCTTTGAACAACACATAGATCTAAATATAGACTTTTCCCAAGACAAAGAAAGTTTACATTTTATAAGTGTTATCTCTGTAAAATTTTAGCCCATTATATATCCTATCTGTTTTACAAAGCATTATGATAATGAGAAATATTACATCATAAATGAACACAGATTATTATTGGTCACATACAAGTGCATGTTTAGAAATAGTATCATTAAGTTTTGTATGTTTTCAACATAGAAAGATAAAATTAGATCTAATTATCTGTTTTCTGAGAGAATTCTAACATTTTAAGACTACTGCCAAGCTGTCTGACATAAAAACCATTTACTATTAGAATTCTTATTAGTTTCTCTTATTTAACTCAAATGACAGTATTATGTGAAGTTAGAATAAGTCATCAATTTGGGAATAATTGTGTTTTTTCAACAGTGCAGAATTATAAGTAAAATAGATACTTGCATAATTATATAGTAGCATAATTAAAATGGATTTTACTACAAAACTTGATTGTTTATTGATTATATTGTTAAAACCTCATAAAATGAAAATGTGTCCATTCGGCGCATGAACACAGTTTAAAAATACAGTTAAAAGGATTCAACTACAATCTAAATGAAAAAGTTATGTAAAATTGCTTATTAAGCATGAAGTATAGATAAAATATTACAAGAATAACATTTGATTTTACACTTATTATTATTTTCTCTTATTTAACTAAAGATAAATATCCATTGTGAATGATGCAGTAATTGTAGCACATCCATTAAATTTAACAATAGAATGTCATTTTAATGTTCAAAAATCATAATATCATATTTATAAATAACACATGGAATAAATTATACGTGTTATCATTATAAAAAATAATAATTTTACTTATTGTGTAATTTGTGTTATCTGTCAACATAATTTAGCAAAGAACATTGTAATACTCAATATACTAATTAAGATTTCAGCTAAAATTAAAATTCACATTAAATTCCTTAGCATTAGATACAAAAAAACAACCCTGAGATTCCTAGTTCAATGTAAATTAATTTTAATACACTAATTAAAATACTAAGCTAATTTTTTAAATCCATTTTCAATCGGGAATTTTACAAGCTTGAATACCTGCTGGCCAGGAAGCTGCCATGATGCCCACGTTTTCAGAATGTCCAACGTTGGCAGACATTTAGAAGCAAATCATCAAGGTTAATGCATAAAAATTGTATTACCTCATATAATGTTGAAAATTATTTATTTATTTAACAGGTAGAGTTTTACTAGTATGTTCATGTTTTGACTTCCATAGACTCCTAGTATTTTATAATAAAGTAAAGACAGACTGTGATGGAGTCATGTACTTAATCCTAAAATACATTATACCTTACAGTTATACTATGTTATATCATTAAAAAATAAATAGATTATTTAATAAACATGTATGTGTTGTGATATGTGTGATTTGCTATATATATCTTACATGCAGATCCTGGACGTAGGTTGGCTGTTGGGAGACAGTGGCTATCCCTGTCGACCATTCCTAATAACACCCATATTGCATCCAAGTAAGAACAGTTGTTGTGTTTTTAAATATCATAATTTGTTTCAACTAGTTTATGAAAGGAAATTCAGTTCTGTGTTGGTATAATGATCAAAATCATCGAGGTACAAATGCTTTTATAATTACATGTATATCACTAATTTGAATTATTTTTTAAAAACTCATTATGATATACAAAATAATTGATTATAAATTGCTAAATGCACTAAAAACGACAATAATACTAATATGCTGATAAAAAAGCAAAAAGGTTAAATGAAAATAATAATAAAATGAATAATTATTATGAGCATAACTATAATTATCATTTTGTTACCATTATCACAGGAAATGAAGCCGAGGAACGGTACAACCAAGCACACATAAGCACGCAAAACATTATTGAGGGGTGCTTTGATGTATGGAAGAGGACCTTCCAAATATTGCATGTGGAGGTCAATTTAATGTTTGATTAAATAATAATGAATTTAATAATAAACTTTAATAATTGAATGAATAAGGTCTTTTGTCAACACAAAAAGAGTAAAAATTTACCAATATTAATAAATGTTTTATGCAGGAAGCTTAAACATAACGTTTATGAAGAATGATACTTAATAACTGGTATTTCATTTCATAATAAACATCCTTGTTTAGATAAGTATGCTTATTTTAATTTTCATGAATGCATACTAAAAGGGACTTGTTCACAGTTTATAAAAATTTGAATTTTTCAACTTTGTGTTACAGATTCAAGAAATAAATGAAATTTTTATGTCAGTGTGAAAAAAAACACTAACGCCGCCGACTTATACTTATTCGATTCCTTTGTTATCCTTATACTTTGCAACAATACGTGGATGGTTATACACTGTATAAAATAAATGGCAACCCATGTGGAGACACATTATGTGAACAAGTCCCTTTAATTCATTACTGCTAACATTGCCAATCTGAAAAAAATGACCAACATACCGTATATGCCGTGTTCTAAGCAAACTGGGCATAATGCATGTGCTCAAAGTGTCGTCCCAGATTAGCCTGTGCAGTCCGCACAGGCTAATCAGGGACGACACTTTCCGCTAAACTGGATTTTTGCTAAGAAGAGATATCATTTTAACGAAAAATTTGTCGTCCCTGATTAGCCTGTGCAGTTCTGCACAGGCTAATCTGGGATGACATTTTTAGCACATGCATTATGCCCAGTTTTCTCAGAACACGACACATATTATGTGAATGTTGCAGTAAGGATTTTATTTATTTATTAATTATTATTAGAAGTATTTCATTTTCAGATTCGAATGAAGCCTGCAAAGGTGACGCGGATAGTGTTGGCGTGCGCTGTGCTGCACAACATGAGACGGATGTGGGGGGAACCGAACCCGGATGTTAAAGACGACCTTGACGAACAAACGGACATACAGAACTTTGACAAACCAATGGACGGACGTGGCGTTAGGAAAAGACTTATTGAACAGTATTTTGTATGATGTTAAGTGTTTTTACCACTATGTTTTTCATGTTGAATGTAACAGTGCTACATTGATAATAATTTCATTCTTCTTGTTATCTCCCTGCAACCCGAAGGCGGAGGGATATAGTTTTAGCGTTGTTCGTCTGTCTGTCTGTCATAAACTTGTCAGGCGTGGGTGTATACCATGAACAAGAACCATAACCCTTAACTTTCTAAAATAAAGAGTTATTGCCCTTTGTTTTTTATATGATGTAACTTTTTAGGGCTATATCTAAGATACAATAAAGGATTTCTACATAAAAAAAGACATGAGTGTATAGATATCAGTGAGGAGAATTGCAATGCAATGTTATTGCAATTATTTTCACTGATATCTATAGCCCTGCACTGTGTTACTTTACAGTTACTGCCCTGTTCTTTATTTGGCGCGTATCGGCGGGTGATATCAATTCAAGGAATTTGCTTGTTTCATTTATGAAATTTATCTTAAAAATTAATAATTGTTATTCTGATTTCTTTTTTAAAATATCACAGGAAATTTGCTGTTCTTGTTTACATTGTATTGGCATTTTTCCTCTGTATTAATTTAATAAAGTAATAGTGCAATGTTTGTGTACTTCAAGCTTTCGATTGTATATAAACAGTAACATCTTTGTATAGGAAAATGAAATATTTATTGCAATTAAAATGGTGAAAATGCATGAACATATGAAGTAAAATAAATTATTACTGTATTAACTGTTGTTGTTATTAACAAATCAAACTATCAAACAAAAAGATTTAACAGTAAAATAACATTAACAAGAACAATAAATGTGTTCATTGTTTTTCAAGGCGTTCTATCAATAATTCGGCAAGTCGTGCAACTTTTTGGTAACACGCCCCCCCCCCCCCTCCCGACTCATCTCTGCCATGGCTTTCCATGGCCTCTAACTGGGCATCTTTGAGAGTGCTTAAAGATCAATGTTCAAAAGTATGTCACAAAGTACACGTACTTGATCTTACATTTAAATGAACATTTTAATGAATTGAAGCTTTAACAAAAAGACATAATAATATCAAGCATTTACATTTTATGAACTTGCCAATAAAAAGAAAATAATTCAACAAAAAGAATACTCATGATTTATCAATAGTTATAGTTCTCATGTTTAAATATCCCATTATTACCTCTTTCTGCTACTGTCACTGGACAGTGGGGTTGAGGTTGAGGTTGATGGAACAGATGTTGCTAGAAGAGAACAACAAATATCCAAATATATTTTATAATTTTAAGTTATTTAACAGAATACAACAGGAAAACAGAAGAAAATGTGGTGGTGGTGGTGGAAGTAGTAGTAGTAATAGTAGTAGTTACATAAGTATGAGTAGTAGCAGTAGAAGTAGTAGAAATATCAGTCATAGTAGTAGTAGTAGTAGTAGCACAAGAAGTAGCTGTAGAAGTGGTAGTAGTAGTAGTAGTAGCACTAGAAGTAGCAGTAGTAGTATTAGTTGCACTAGAAGTAGCTGTAGAAGTAGTATTACCACAAGCAGTAGCAGTAGTACCGGTAGTTTTAGGGGTAGTGCACAGGTGGGTAGCGTGTGGCTACGATATTAATTAGTGAAGACATCATTTTGAATGATAAATAATCATATTATAACGAAAAATTAACTTTTCTGAAAAAAAAATTCACTATCAAATATATATATAACAAGGTATGCAACTCAAAATCAGCCCAAAACGGGGTGCATCGCTTTGAACCGCCATATCTTCATCAATTGTGCAGCGATTTTCACGATCTCGGTCTTATTCAACGCAGAAATGAATTTCCTTTCTGGAAATGTATATGTCTTGCAATATTTTTACAAATGCTGGGTCAACTTTTAAAAAATAACACGATACACAACACGCATGACCCAGTTGACAGTGATCATGCATTCTTTATGAATGAAATCTCCAGTTGTAAAGACACACCTCCGCATTGGACCAATGAAATCACTCGTATGTTTAAAATGTCAGATAGTTGAAATGTATGTAAACAAAGGTTTCAAACGGCGCTGGACAGTAAGTCTTGATGCAGAATGTAACGACAAGAACGGTAATAATGTTTTTTCATACGTTTTATTGAATTATGGTATCGAACTACATGAACTTTGTAGGGAAGTTGCCCTTTACTCCGTGAAGATTTCAGTCTTAAAGACAGCATGATCACTGTCAACTGGGTCATGCGAGTTGTGTATCGTGTTATTTCTTAAAAGTTGACCTAGCATTTGTAAAAATATTGAAAGACATATACATTTCCAGAAAGGAAATTCATTTCTGCGTTGAATAAGACCGAGATCGTGAAAGTCGCTGCACAATTGATGAAGATATGGCTGTTCAAAGCGATGCACCCCGTTTTCGGCTGATGTTGAGTTGCATACCTTGTTATATATATATATTTGATAGTGAATTTTTTTTTTCAGAAAAGTTAATTTTTCGTTATAATATGATTATTTATCATTCAAAATGATGTTTTCACTAATTAATATTATAGCCACACGCTAACCACCTGTGGGGTAGTGGTAGCACTAGCACTTGTACTATTCGTGGTACTGTAAGAAGTATTTGTAATTGTAGCATTACATTTTATGATATAAACAATTCATGTCAATAGATATTGAAACCTGTTAACATTTACAAATATATATTTTTTTTATTTCGTACATATTACTTTATAGACTTAGAGTTATGATGATGAAAGAACTTACCGCTTGATTTTTCCTTGCTTCTCGGGCATCTCGGCGTATCTGGAAATTTAATTAAACAAATCTTTATCTTAAACAAAAAATAAGGGAAATAGTTTTCCCTCATTGGACTCCTACACATTGCTCTTTACGGAATCGCTCATTTATAACACGAGTAAGTTTTGTGAACAATACAATACTCATATTCATTTATCTAGCATGTTACTGCTCAAAACCGCATTGACAAACAGATTTGTACATCAAACGTATAAGTGGAAAATATTTGTGCATCTTCGATATAACTATAACGAAAGGAACAACTTTTTTAAATGCATATTTCAAAAGCAAAGTCATTGAGTTCACACAAACTGTTTCGGAACTGTCGCTGTGTAAAGTCAAAGTCATTTAGTCTGTGGATGTCGAAGTAGACAGTCGTATTTCGGTGCCTGTAAGTTAAAGCATGGAGTTTTAAAGTGTCTGTACTTACTGTCTGGAAAGGTTTCAGCCACACCGAAGGGATCCGGGATGTCCGGGATGTTGTGGTTAATAACTCCATTATGGGCAGGCCCAGGAACCTCGGCGATGGAGGAGTAACCGCTACAACGATTTGGATTTAATTTAGGCGTGAATGTGTTAGGAGTATAACTGAAATTGTTTCGAAAATGATTGGAAAGGATCTAATGTATCACTGACAATGGATAATTAATAACAGAAGGTAAGATAAGAAATTGTTTGGAGTATTCGAATTTTTTTCATAATAGAATTTATTATCTTTGGGTATGGTAAAAATATGAAGATGAACTATCGGGAATATATTTCATTTGTATTACTATAATCTTAAAACAATATTAAACAAACCGATAACGGAATCTGCATCGTCCACGACGCCATGAAACGATGCTGAGTGGGCAAACAGACTCGCCACCGCCTGCGAGGTCTGCGACATTTCAGTCAATGGCGGTCCTCCCCCCGTAGCGGCATGGTTTCGCTCCTTTGAAACGTCGGCTTTAGCGTTTTGGGTCTAAAATAAATATAACATAAATGGATACATTTCATTTCGCCTTTTGAAATTCTTCGATATTCTGCCATTCACTAGGTGAATTAGAAATCTATGAATTGTAGTTTGCGCCACCCGTGTGTGAGATGTTAGCTCAAATGAAAAAAAAACTTGTCGTTACTACGGCAGTCGAGGGTTCGGTCGAAATATCCCTCAGGACTCGCTTGCTTTTGTCGTACGTTAAATCAATTTCACTCGTATAATTGGAAATGGTGTATATTTTATGTAAATTTCTAATAAAAGACATACTAATTCTATATTTACCATGTTCCTCCACTTTTCCATGATTTGTTGTAGTGTCCTCGGTCCGTTTCCGCATGCGTTTACACCAGCTAAAAGTTCGTCCCAGATCTCACGGACTCGAGCAACCATGCCCGGACCGCCCGAGCCATGATTCATTCTAAGCTTGTGAATATTCAATTTCATGTAATCTGTCATTACTTCGATTTCGCGCTCGTTAAAAGCTTTCGCTCTTTTGTTGACATTTTCCATTTTGCAAAAACGTCGTCTGTCAAATTGACAATTTTCGCGAAAATGACGTCATGTTAAGTACCGGTTTTGCATTGTTGGTAATTTTACTGCTTTAAGTTGACAAATTTCAATTGTTAGGTAACCGCGCAGTAACCATCGTTTATACAAAGGAAAATAAACGGCGGTAACCTTACCATACAAATTACTGCGGTAATCAAATTACCACAGTTATTTAAACCACTGTATAATTTATTTAAAAGCATAGTCATATAGTGCTAAGGCAATTTTATTACTATCAGGTTTGTAAATGTGTATTCACCCTTTTATTTGATTTTTATTTTTGTTTTTAAATTGTTATCAAGTCTAGTGCATTTAAAAAAAAATATACATTGGTAACGGAATTGATATATATTTGGAAGTTATATATATAAATTTAAAAAATTTATACAATATAATAAATATCAAAGTGTTGCAATAATGCCTTCACTAACATTAATAACATGGCAAAATAATTGGCATTTTAATGCCCAAATTAAAAGTGACTTTGGACAGACCTATCCGCCGAAAAGTTTGTTAGTGGTCGACACACATACATATATTTTTGACATAATTTGTGATTACATTTGTAAAATGAAAGGGGCCTTTTCACGTTTTGGTAAATTGACAAAACAAAAACAAAAATTGTTTTAGATTCGCAAATTTTTGTTTTAGTTATGATATTGGTCATTAAATATTAATACTTAATATTTACCATGCTCTATAATATCCATATATGCATCTTTTGATGATTTGAAGACCTGACAATTATAAATCGTTGCAACGTGAAACGATTGGATAATTTGGAAAGTTGTGTTGTTGTCGTTATATTTTGTGAAACTACGAGGATTGCTTATATAGGGTAAAAAAATACGTCATCTCATAACATGAGCACGTATGGCCGAATAGTTTAAACGGAAGACTTTTTATTCCAGGCCTCCAGGGGTCAGTGCTTCGAGTCAAGTTGAGGGTTACATTTTTTTTTTAATAGCATACTTTTTTTCTTACTGGAGATTTTGAGGTCCAATGTTCAAATTTATAACTTTATAACTTTAAAACTTGTCAAAATCAGTGAAAAGGCCCCTTTAACTCGATCGTGTGACCGATTACACACTGTTTATGTTATGCAGCATTTACTCTTTGAAGTATATTTGTATTTCAAATCAAACAAACTTTAAAGACAGTCAAACCGAGCTTCGTATAGTGCTTCCGTCTCATGGTCTCTGGCGAAAGCGAGTAGTTCACTTCCTTCTACAACCAGACCATGTTTTATAACAGCTACCAAAGGCCATCCACTATTTGGCGGCATAACAACAATCCTTCCTATAAATTCGCTTCCATCCTCTGCAGTTGTGTATTTGGGATCTGTCTTTTCAGACTTATATATTTCCGACAAAACTGGAACCCTTCTAAGCATATTTGCTTTTTTGCCATTTTCCATATCTTCTATTCTTGTATAAGCCGATAGTCTCTCGGTTCCTTTAACAAGAATTTCACCTTTTGTGATCAACTTATCAAACACTTTATTGCAATAAGTGATGCCATTCTGTTTGAATCGAAGACCGACAGGATCAATATCTTTTTTGAATATACGTGCAAATGAAAATCCATACGAAAAGCGTGCAATACGCTCGGTAATTTGCGATGGATTCTTGCAAAAAAGCACCGCTCCTTTCAGAACGGCAAACGTCGGGTCTGGTGGTACTATTACCCGCAGGCCTGGGATTGTGTTTTGAATCATATTCTGGATGTATTTAGAATTGGATAACCCACCAACAAGAATAGCGGTATTAATGATGTCAACGTTTTCGTCATTACGAAGCTTTTGAATGAATTTAATTATGCCATTTATTGTTGGCTCAAATAATTGTTGCATTATTTCTGAATGAATTACTAATTTTTCCACTTTAAATTCAACTTTGCCGTTAAACCGTCGCTTCAATGCATCATTGTTTACGTTGTCTGTGTCTGCATTTTCTGTCCTTTTAATAGCCTTTTTTATTCCTCGCAATTGTATTCGTATTTCAGATTCATCGAGTTGAAAGTTTCTTTTCTTTTGTTCGAAAGAGGCTCGAATATCTCTTGTGGAAGCTTTGTCTTTGCGCAACGTTGAAATGACGTTTGGTCCATAAATATCTTCTAGAAACTTCCAGAAAGCCCGATCGACTTGTATGCCGCCATTAGCATCTCCGTCCGATCTTGAAATCTCCCTCAAATTGTTGTCATCAATAACTTCGTGTACAGCGATATCAGCTGTTCCCCCTTCATGGTCACATGTAAAAATATAAATATTTTATTGCATGGTTTGTACCTGGTTTTTCACATAGCGGTGCTTCATAACGACTTTTTAACAGTTTTCAATTAAATATGCACGGTGTGTTAAATATGATTCGCTTTCATTTATGCAAAGGTATTGGTCACAAATGCTAGAATATATTTGTGACACTATGCAAATATCGCTCTCTTTGAAATCAACATAGCGATTAAAGGACTAAATTTAGCAGTATACATGCGATAATGTTAAATAATGTAATTCAATTATTTAGAAAAATATTTGATTTTAATATGAAACAACGTAAAAAAGTTAATAATCTGCAATTTCTATAACAAAAAAAGCTCTGTTAATTGTTATATGCGATTTTTGACAAGCATATTTTCTATAACATAAATTTGAATAGGGTGCCCTTCACGTCAATTCTTATCCTAATTGTTATTTGTTCTTTATTCAATTCATTTGTAAGAGTACCCGCTAATATCATTTGAAGTATTTTAATAAAGCTATTTCGGATGTACAATATGCATTCATTCATGTTTATTTTTTTTAGTCTTTGATGCAAATTGAATATTCCTGTATTTTTTGGTAGACAAAAGATTAAATTTTCGATAAACTTCAGAGTCCTCATCAGATAAGACCCAATACGTGAAAGTATTACAACACCATGAACAGTAATCATGTTTATTATTGTTCTGTGGTCAGAATCGTTTCCAATACAAATGATTTCTCAACAATTTATGTTATTTAGTATAAGTGAAATGGTGCTTTAACATACATGGTATACGTTTACACACAAAAACATTGTTCTGTGTAACAAAAATGCATGTTTTAGTTGGAGAAATAATAAGTCAAACTAAGATGTTGACAGTATTGCAAGCAATACAACAGCTCACTACAAAGCGAGAAAACCCATCAATTTAAAAGTGTGCGTTGCCTTTATTATTCACTATGTTCATATATTGTTTACAGCAGTAGTTAGACTTAGACTAGTTTTTAACAACATTGAACATACATATGACATCAAGTGAAACAGTTGCATGAACATCACATCACTCTTCATTTATTTAACAAGTTTGATAGTAAGGGTTATTTTATTTCATCAAAACTCTGTTGATATTTTACCTTTTAAAAACAGAACTTTGAGTACTCTCTTTTTATTTGAAAGCATAATAAATAGTCATTTCTTCTCTATCTGTTGCGTTATTGTCATGTTTGAGGATGAACGGACAGAAGAACGGGCAGACCGGCACAGAGTGAGAACATTTGCAGCGTGTATTCGAAGTGTAATGAAACTTTCTAAGACGCGTTTCGATAAATAAAAGATATGTGTGAAAGTATATATTTTCTTTGATCACGAATACATATAAATATATGGTATGTAATTGTCATACTTTTACTAAACTAACCTCCCAAATCGGCTACAATGTATTTATGTCCCACGGGCATCTTTTCCAATTGAACGCTGTTGTCCACCTTTACAACTCTGCAAATCTGCTGTACTCGGCAGAAACAAGATGCTGCTTCTGGTTCTAATATTAATATCAGATTTCCATCTTCGATACCAGCCTGCAACGGAAAATAGACGTTATCATTTAGATACCTATACATGACAATTAAGTACAGTGTCCTCCAATTTGATTCAATAAATGTTAATACAGTTATCTTGTTTGAAATAACATTTCTGTAATTATGTTCGTCCAAATAAGATATGTCTTATGAAAATATCTTTGTTTTATAATTCTGTAAAATGTGAGCTGTGACTACAGTTTCAGTTATTATAAAACTTTATTTCTGATTTCCGATTAAATAAATAGTTGAAGATTAACGTTAGTGTATCGGTAAATTAGAAACATCGAATGAATTATAATACGAGGGCGTAAGTCCGATCAGATAAATAGCCACACACAAAAAAACAATTAGAACGACAAGCAGTTGTTTGAAAACATATTTCGTCTTCTAACATAATTTGATACAATGTTATTTTTGTAATAGAAATAAGAATACCTTCAAACATTGCTCATAGAGGGGACTTAATTCCTCTTCAGAAAAATCATCATCAAAGCATTTGAAAATTAACCAAATTTTCTACTTTCTCTGTTTAATGATATGCGGTATCCTAATTAATTAATCATTATTAATATTTAAGTTAAAACAAGTGTTTCCACATACAAACACATTTTACAGGGTGTAAAAATGAGTGACTTTGAGGTTTGGTCGTTTAGTAAATTGCTCGTTTTCTTGTTCTCAAAGATCTTGTCCTTTAAACGAAATAAGTTTGTTTTAGATTGACATAAAAGAGCTTACGGTTTCTATCTAAGGGAAATCAAATAAAACAAAACGTTTGTATTTGTGATCTTTCCAAATTCAATTAACAAGTGCACGAAACGAAACGGGACACAAACAACTATCAGCAGCACTAACAATTAAGAAAAACAAAGGTTTGAGTTTTTAATATACATGCTTATAACATTATATTGTATAAAAAACGATAAATATATATTTAATTATATCATGCTTCAATTAATAGGCATGCATATAATGTGTGCACAAACAGTTGTTTAAATGTTGCTTTAAAGTGTACATTTCATGTTTGCAGTTGAAATGTATTCACGAGATGTCAATTTTAAATTTGTATTATTTTCTAAACAATTTGTTGACAGTTATTGCCAATACGGTGAAGCTAATTGTTGTTGCATTTCATTAATTGTATGGTGTTTTCTAGATAATGTTCCATGCAATTTGACATTAGAGTTCAAACAGCTGATGGACAACAGTGGCAAGACCAAGATATATATCAAAATGATAGTAAAACTGTGGTCATAATCCCACCACTATGCATCAGTATTGTTTGTTGATGATTAAAACACATTTTAATATGTTGTTCTGAAGTAATAAGTCGAAAAGCTCTTAAAAGTATTCATTTGGAAGCTCATACGCAACCAAGCAGGACCCATAATGGCCCCATATAGCTCCCAGCTCCTTTAATTATATTGATTGCACAAAAAAATGTCACATATGAACCCATATAAGAACCATAACCCTTAACTTTCTAAAATAAAGAGTTATTGCCCTTTGTTTTTTATATGATGTAACTTTTTAGGGCTATATCTAAGATACAATAAAGGATTTCTACATAAAAAAAAGACATGAGTGTATAGATATCAGTGAGGAGAATTGCAATGCAATGTTATTGCAATTATTTTCACTGATATCTATAGCCCTGCACTGTGTTACTTTACAGTTACTGCCCTGTGCTTTATTTGGCGCGTATCGGCGGGTGATATCAATTCAAGGAATTTGCTTGTTTCATTTATGAAATTTATCTTAAAAATTAATAATTGTTATTCTGATTTCTTTTTTTGAAATATCACAGGAAATTTGCTGTTCTTGTTTACATTGTATTGGCATTTTTCCTCTGTATTAATTTAATAAAGTAATAGTGCAATGTTTGTGTACTTCAAGCTTTCGATTGTATATAAACAGTAACATCTTTGTATAGGAAAATGAAATATTTATTGCAATTAAAATGGTGAAAATGCATGAACATATGAAGTAAAATTAATTATTACTGTATTAACTGTTGTTGTTATTAACAAATCAAACTATCAAACAAAAAGATTTAACAGTAAAATAACATTAACAAGAACAATAAATGTGTTCATTGTTTTTCAAGGCGTTCTATCAATAATTCGGCAAGTCGTGCAACTTTTTGGTAACACGCCCCCCCCCCCCCCCTCCCGACTCATCTCTGCCTGGCTTTCCATGGCCTCTAACTGGGCATCTTTGAGAGTGCTTAAAGATCAATGTTCAAAAGTATGTCACAAAGTACACGTACTTGATCTTACATTTAAATGAACATTTTAATGAATTGAAGCTTTAACAAAAAGACATAATAATATCAAGCATTTACATTTTATGAACTTGCCAATAAAAAGAAAATAATTCAACAAAAAGAATACTCATGATTTATCAATAGTTATAGTTCTCATGTTTAAATATCCCATTATTACCTCTTTCTGCTACTGTCACTGGACAGTTGGGTTGAGGTTGAGGTTGATGGAACAGATGTTGCTAGAAGAGAACAACAAATATCCAAATATATTTTATAATTTTAAGTTATTTAACAGAATACAACAGGAAAACAGAAGAAAATGTGGTGGTGGTGGTGGAAGTAGTAGTAGTAATAGTAGTAGTTACATAAGTATGAGTAGTAGCAGTAGAAGAAGTAGAAATATCAGTCATAGTAGTAGTAGTAGTAGCACAAGAAGTAGCTGTAGAAGTGGTAGTAGTAGTAGTAGTAGCACTAGAAGTAGCAGTAGTAGTATTAGTTGCACTAGAAGTAGCTGTAGAAGTAGTATTACCACAAGCAGTAGCAGTTCAAAGCGATGCACCCCGTTTTGGCTGATGTTGAGTTGCATACCTTGTTATATATATATATTTGATAGTGAATTTTTTTTTCAGAAAAGTTAATTTTTCGTTATAATATGATTATTTATCATTCAAAATGATGTTTTCACTAATTAATATTATAGCCACACGCTAACCACCTGTGGGGTAGTGGTAGCACTTGTACTATTAGTGGTACTGTAAGAAGTATTTGTAATTGTAGCATTACATTTTATGATATAAACAATTCATGTCAATAGATATTGAAACCTGTTAACATTTACAAATATATATTTTTTTTTATTTCGTACATATTACTTTATAGACTTAGAGTTATGATGATGAAAGAACTTACCGCTTGATTTTTCCTTGCTTCTCGGGCATCTCGGCGTATCTGGAAATTTAATTAAACAAATCTTTATCTTAAACAAAAAATAAGGGAAATAGTTTTCCCTCATTGGACCCCTACACATTGCTCTTTACGGAATCGCTCATTTATAACACGAGTAAGTTTTGTGAACAATACAATACTCATATTCATTTATCTAGCATGTTACTGCTCAAAACCGCATTGACAAACAGATTTGTACATCAAACGTATAAGTGGAAAATATTTGTGCATCTTCGATATAACTATAACGAAAGGAACAACTTTTTTTAAATGTACACAATGCATATTTCAAAAGCAAAGTCATTGAGTTCACACAAACTGTTTCGGAACAGTCGCTGTGTAAAGTCAAAGTCATTTAGTCTGTGGATGTCGAAGTAGACAGTCGTATTTCGGTGCCTGTAAGTTAAAGCATGGAGTTTTAAAGTGTCTGTACTTACTGTCTGGAAAGGTTTCAGCCACACCGAAGGGATCCGGGATGTCCGGGATGTTGTGGTTAATAACTCCATTATGGGCAGGCCCAGGAAC
Source organism: Dreissena polymorpha (assembly GCF_020536995.1). NCBI lineage: Eukaryota > Metazoa > Mollusca > Bivalvia > Myida > Dreissenidae > Dreissena > Dreissena polymorpha. The sequence goes on along the minus strand of NC_068368.1, from coordinate 1,681,009 downwards.
CTCGGCGATGGAGGAGTAACCGCTACAACGATTTGGATTTAATTTAGGCGTGAATGTGTTAGGAGTATAACTGAAATTGTTTCGAAAATGATTGGAAAGGATCTAATGTATCACTGACAATGGATAATTAATAACAGAAGGTAAGATAAGAAATTGTTTGGAGTATTCGATTTTTTTTCATAATAGAATTTTTTATCTTTGGGTATGGTAAAAATATGAAGATGAACTATCGGGAATATATTTCATTTGTATTACTATAATCTTAAAACAATATTAAACAAACCGATAACGGAATCTGCATCGTCCACGACGCCATGAAACGATGCTGAGTGGGCAAACAGACTCGCCACCGCCTGCGAGGTCTGCGACATTTCAGTCAATGGCGGTCCTCCCCCCGTAGCGGCAAGGTTTCGCTCCTTTGAAACGTCGGCTTTAGCGTTTTGGGTCTAAAATAAATATAACATAAATGGATACATTTCATTTCGCCTTTTGAAATTCTTCGATATTCTGCCATTACTAGGTGAATTAGAAATCTATGAATTGTAGTTTGCGCCACCCGTGTGTGAGATGTTAGCTCAAATGAAAAAAAAACTTGTCGTTACTACGGCAGTCGAGGGTTCGGTCGAAATATCCCTCAGGACTCGCTTGCTTTTGTCGTACGTTAAATCAATTTCACTCGTATAATTGGAAATGGTGTATATTTTATGTAAATTTCTAATAAAAGACATACTAATTCTATATTTACCATGTTCCTCCACTTTTCCATGATTTGTTGTAGTGTCCTCGGTCCGTTTCCGCATGCGTTTACACCAGCTAAAAGTTCGTCCCAGATCTCACGGACTCGAGCAACCATGCCCGGACCGCCCGAGCCATGATTCATTCTAAGCTTGTGAATATTCAATTTCATGTAATCTGTCATTACTTCGATTTCGCGCTCGTTAAAAGCTTTCGCTCTTTTGTTGACATTTTCCATTTTGCAAAAACGTCGTCTGTCAAATTGACAATTTTCGCGAAAATGACGTCATGTTAAGTACCGGTTTTGCATTGTTGGTAATTTTACTGCTTTAAGTTGACAAATTTCAATTGTTAGGTAACCGCGCAGTAACCATCGTTTATACAAAGGAAAATAAACGGCGGTAACCTTACCATACAAATTACTGCGGTAATCAAATTACCACAGTTAATTTAAACCACTGTATAATTTATTTAAAAGCATAGTCATATAGTGCTAAGGCAATTTTATTACTATCAGGTTTGTAAATGTGTATTCACCCTTTTATTTGATTTTTATTTTTGTTTTTAAATTGTTATCAAGTCTAGTGCATTTAAAAAAAAAATATACATTGGTAACGGAATTGATATATATTTGGAGTTATATATATAAATTTAAAAAATTTATACAATATAATAAATATCAAAGTGTTGCAATAATGCCTTCACTAACATTAATAACATGGCAAAATAATTGGCATTTTAATGCCCAAATTAAAAGTGACTTTGGACAGACCTATCCGCCGAAAAGTTTGTTAGTGGTCGACACACATACATATATTTTTGACATAATTTGTGATTACATTTGTAAAATGAAAGGGACCTTTTCACGTTTTGGTAAATTGACAAAACAAAAACAAAAATTGTTTTAGATTCGCAAATTTTTGTTTTAGTTATGATATTGGTCATTAAATATTAATACTTAATATTTACCATGCTCTATAATATCCATATATGCATCTTTTGATGATTTGAAGACCTGACAATTATAAATCGTTGCAAAGTGAAACGATTGGATAATTTGGAAAGTTGTGTTGTTGTCGTTATATTTTGTGAAACTACGAGGATTGCTTATATAGGGTAAAAAAATACGTCATCTCATAACATGAGCACGTATGGCCGAATAGTTTAAACGGAAGACTTTTTATTCCAGGCCTCCAGGGGTCAGTGCTTCGAGTCAAGTTGAGGGTTACATTTTTTTTTTAATAGCATACTTTTTTTCTTACTGGAGATTTTGAGGTCCAATGTTCACATTTATAACTTTATAAATTTAAAACTTGTCAAAATCAGTGAAAAGGCCCCTTTAACTCGATCGTGTGACCGATTACACACTGTTTATGTTATGCAGCATTTACTCTTTGAAGTATATTTGTATTTCAAATCAAACAAACTTTAAAGACAGTCAAACCGAGCTTCGTATAGTGCTTCCGTCTCATGGTCTCTGGCGAAAGCGAGTAGTTCACTTCCTTCTACAACCAGACCATGTTTTATAACAGCTACCAAAGGCCATCCACTATTTGGCGGCATAACAACAATCCTTCCTATAAATTCGCTTCCATCCTCTGCAGTTGTGTATTTGGGATCTGTCTTTTCAGACTTATATATTTCCGACAAAACTGGAACCCTTCTAAGCATATTTGCTTTTTTGCCATTTTCCATATCTTCTATTCTTGTATAAGCCGATAGTCTCTCGGTTCCTTTAACAAGAATTTCACCTTTTGTGATCAACTTATCAAACACTTTATTGCAATAAGTGATGCCATTCTGTTTGAATCGAAGACCGACAGGATCAATATCTTTTTTGAATATACGTGCAAATGAAAATCCATACGAAAAGCGTGCAATACGCTCGGTAATTTGCGATGGATTCTTGCAAAAAAGCACCGCTCCTTTCAGAACGGCAAACGTCGGGTCTGGTGGTACTATTACCCGCAGGCCTGGGATTGTGTTTTGAATCATATTCTGGATGTATTTAGAATTGGATAACCCACCAACAAGAATAGCGGTATTAATGATGTCAACGTTTTCGTCATTACGAAGCTTTTGAATGAATTTAATTATGCCATTTATTGTTGGCTCAAATAATTGTTGCATTATTTCTGAATGAATTACTAATTTTTCCACTTTAAATTCAACTTTGCCGTTAAACCGTCGCTTCAATGCATCATTGTTTACGTTGTCTGTGTCTGCATTTTCTGTCCTTTTAATAGCCTTTTTTATTCCTCGCAATTGTATTCGTATTTCAGATTCATCGAGTTGAAAGTTTCTTTTCTTTTGTTCGAAAGAGGCTCGAATATCTCTTGTGGAAGCTTTGTCTTTGCGCAACGTTGAAATGACGTTTGGTCCATAAATATCTTCTAGAAACTTCCAGAAAGCCCGATCGACTTGTATGCCGCCATAAGCATCTCCGTCCGATCTTGAAATCTCCCTCAAATTGTTGTCATCAATAACTTCGTGTACAGCGATATCAGCTGTTCCCCCTTCATGGTCACATGTAAAAATATAAATATTTTATTGCATGGTTTGTACCTGGTTTTTCACATAGCGGTGCTTCATAACGACTTTTTAACAGTTTTCAATTAAATATGCACGGTGTGTTAAATATGATTCGCTTTCATTTATGCAAAGGTATTGGTCACAAATGCTAGAATATATTTGTGACACGATGCAAATATCGCTCTCTTTGAAATCAACATAGCGATTAAAGGACTAAATTTAGCAGTATACATGCGATAATGTTAAATAATGTAATTCAATTATTTAGAAAAATATTTGATTTTAATATGAAACAACGTAAAAAAGTTAATAATCTGCAATTTCTATAACAAAAGAAGCTCTGTAAATTGTTATATGCGATTTTTGACAAGCATATTTTCTATAACATAAATTTGAATAGGGTGCCCTTCACGTCAATTCTTATCCTAATTGTTATTTGTTCTTTATTCAATGCATTTGTAAGAGTACCCGCTAATATCATTTGAAGTATTTTAATAAAGCTATTTCGGATGTACAATATGCATTCATTCATGTTTATTTTTTTAAGTCTTTGATGCAAATTGAATATTCCTGTATTTTTTGGTAGACAAAAGATTAAATTTTCGATAAACTTCAGAGTCCTCATCAGATAAGACCCAATACGTGAAAGTATTACAACACCATGAACAGTAATCATGTATATTATTGATCTGTGGTCAGAATCGTTTCCAATACAAATGATTTCTCAACAATTTATGTTATTTAGTATAAGTGAAATGGTGCTTTAACATACATGGTATACGTTTACACACAAAAACATTGTTCTGTGTAACAAAAATGCATGTTTTAGTTGGAGAAATAATAAGTCAGACTAAGATGTTGACAGTATTGCAACAATACAACAGCTCACTACAAAGCGAGAAAACCCATCAATTTAAAAGTGTGCGTTGCCTTTATTATTCACTATGTTCGTATATTGTTTACAGCAGTAGTTAGACTTAGACTAGTTTTTAACAACATTGAACATACATATGACATCAAGTGAAACAGTTGCATGAACATCACATCACTCTTCATTTATTTAACAAGTTTGATAGTAAGGGTTATTTTATTTCATCAAAACTCTGTTGATATTTTACCTTTTAAAAACAGAACTTTGAGTACTCTCTTTTTATTTGAAAGCATAATAAATAGTCATTTCTTCTCTATCTGTTGCGTTATTGTCATGTTTGAGGATGAACGGACAGAAGAACGGGCAGACCGGCACAGAGTGAGAACATTTGCAGCGTGTATTCGAAGTGTAATGAAACTTTCTAAGACGCGTTTCGATAAATAAAAGATATGTGTGAAAGTATATATTTTCGTTGATCACGAATACATATAAATATATGGTATGTAATTGTCATACTTTTACTAAACTAACCTCCCAAATCGGCTACAATGTATTTATGTCCCACGGGCATCTTTTCCAATTGAACGCTGTTGTCCACCTTTACAACTCTGCAAATCTGCTGTACTCGGCAGAAACAAGATGCTGCTTCTGGTTCTAATATTTATATCAGATTTCCATCTTCGATACCAGCCTGTAACGGAAAATAGACGTTATCATTTAGATACCTATACATGACAATTAAGTACAGTGTCCTTCAATTTGATTCAATAAATGTTAATACAGTTATCTTGTTTGAAATAACATTTCTGTAATTATGTTCGTCCAAATAAGATATGTCTTATGAAAATATCTTTGTTTTATAATTCTGTAAAATGTGAGCTGTGACTACAGTTTCAGTTATTATAAAACTTTATTTCTGATTTCCGATTAAATAAATAGTTGAAGATTAACGTTAGTGTATCGGTAAATTAGAAACATCGAATGAATTATAATACGAGGGCGTAAGTCCGATCAGCTAAATAGCCACACACAAAAAAACAATTAGAACGACAAGCAGTTGTTTGAAAACATATTTCGTCTTCTAACATAATTTGATACAATGTTATTTTTGTAATAGAAATAAGAATACCTTCAAACATTGCTCATAGAGGGGACTTAATTCCTCTTCAGAAAAATCATCATCAAAGCATTTGAAAATTAACCAAATTTTCTACTTTCTCTGTTTAATGATATGCGGTATCCTAATTAATTAATCATTATTAATATTTAAGTTAAAACAAGTGTTTCCACCAACAAACACATTTTACAGGGTGTAAAAATGAGTGACTTTGAGGTTTGGTCGTTTAGTAAATTGCTCGTTTTCTTGTTCTCAAAGATCTTGTCCTTTAAACGAAATGAGTTTGTTTTAGATTGACATAAAAGAGCTTACGGTTTCTATCTTAGGGAAATCAAATAAAACAAAACGTTTGTATTTGTGATCTTTCCAAATTCAATTAACAAGTGCACGAAACGAAACGGGACACAAACAACTATCAGCAGCACTAACAATTAAGAAAAACAAAGGTTTGAGTTTTTAATATACATGCTTATAACATTATATTGTATAAAAAACGATAAATATATATTTAATTATATCATGCTTCAATTAATAGGCATGCATATAATGTGTGCACAAACAGTTGTTTAAATGTTGCTTTAAAGTGTACATTTCATGTTTGCAGTTGAAATGTATTCACGAGATGTCAATTTTAAATTTGTATTATTTTCTAAACAATTTGTTGACAGTTATTGCCAATACGGTGAAGCTAATTGTTGTTGCATTTCATTAATTGTATGGTGTTTTCTAGATAATGTTCCATGCAATTTGACATTAGAGTTCAAACAGCTGATGGACAACAGTGGCAAGACCAAGATATATATCAAAATGATAGTAAAACTGTGGTCATAATCCCACCACTATGCATCAGTATTGTTTGTTGATGATTAAAACACATTTTAATATGTTGTTCTGAAGTAATAAGTCGAAAAGCTCTTAAAAGTATTCATTTGGAAGCTCATACGCAACCAAGCAGGACCCATAATGGCCCCATATAGTTCCCAGCTCCTTTAATTATATTGATTGCACAAAAAAATGTCACATATGAACCCATATAAGGCCCATATAGGATCCATGTACAGTCTGTATGGGTCCCAAAAGGATTTTAGTTGACGCATATTATTTGCCATCATGGGCTCCTTATGTATACCTATATGGGCCCCATTTATGTCCCAAAATCCTTGCTTGCTGGGTAGTTCATTCCGTTGAATACATGCTATGTTTATTCAAACTTTAGTTTTAATTTGTATCAGTACTTACTTTGCTAGCAGCCTCTCTCATGAACTGCTTTGCACCATCTGACCAAATGGCAGGCACAGTGATGGCCCATAGAACGTCATCAGATGTAGTTCCAACCTGCTGAGTTTTCAGAAGTTCGTAGACGCATTCTGTAAAATGTTTGATCACTACGGCAAATACGTGCATTGCCTGAACTTTTTTTCCATTATTGTACTTTAGCATAACGTCTCGCGTCAGTTTCTAAAACAATATGTTAATGTCTTAACGATAAAAATTGTCTCAAACCAATGTCTCTATCGGCTTCCAAGAGTCATTAATATTGTGGCGATGGTTACACAGCGAAAGCAGTGCTTACTGGTTGACAAAATAGATTCATACCTTACGCTTCTGACCGCTGTCAGTTTGCAAGAACAGTATTGCATAAAATAAATATGTTTGATTGGTGATAGAGGTACAAAAGAAATAACGCTAATTAGGGCTTTATCCAGGGGTTGCTTATTGCATACAAAAAACTTAAAAACAAATGAATATATGCAAACCGTACTGTTCAAATTAAGTTGATATCTGGTCGTAGCGAAATATATTTGTCATAGATGGTGTTCGCATTAGCTTAACAACTCTCTTTATAATTTATAATGCGTTTGAGGCAAAGAATAGATTAAACAGTAACCTTGCAACAAACATCACTTAACTAACAAAGCACTAGCTAATACACACTTTACCAATAACTCGTTAAATACAAATACAAATACTATTGTTTTTAGCAAGCATGGTGAGACTATACATTCTCCGGTCATAACTGGTTTAATTGTTTTATTGTTCGATGCACGTTGCGAAAAACCTTGCCACATCTCATATCTTGAGGGGCCTTGCGCCACGTTTGTATATAACTTATAAGGAACACGTGTTTAAGGATTACACCCACAATCGCACACTTCCTTCAGTATGTATCACCCCTAACCCTAGCGGGTTATCAAAATACACTGCATGCACAAGCACAATCCTTCAAGGTCTGACAGAATTCTAGTTCATTACTTTTAAATCTATGGTTTGCAGTAAAACATGCAAAATATAATTAAAACAAAACAAGCACTTACACTCATGTCAAATAACATCGATATTATAATTGACCTTCCTAACGTCGTGTGTAATATGAAAGAATATGAAAAAAATTTGCTCAAAAACCAGTCGTACATCTGCATTTCACTCGTTTTCGATATCGGCAAATATATGCATGCATAATATAAGCTCGCAACGCTTGCAAATATTATACAAACAATTAACACTAGATGAGCATATTTTGTTGCTTTCTAACGTCATAGCATATCAAAAATATGCGCGAATTGTTGAATGGAAATTTACCACTTGAAAGTCACGAGGATTTAATACTTACACGATTTCCGCAAAGTTATTTCTTGCATACCAGACTTACTCCATTTATATGACATATTTTAATTAATGGTTCGAATTATTGTCCGCCTTTAGTGACAATAAGAATAAATTAAATAAATAGCATATAGCATGTGTATAGCTCTATGAGATGTTTCAAACTGCATTTGTAACACAAAATAATTGAGACGTTGTTCTTCGAGACTATTTAATGGATACGTCAACGACTCTTTTTCATTCAATTGAGTGAAAGGTTTCTCATCCGAATCAATAATTAAACGTTTCAGGGAGTGCAACCGTATAACTAATAAGACAAGTGATTTACTTTTTCGACTTGGACACAACTAACATTATATTAGTGCAACCTAGAAGTTTTCACGCCCTGGCATGCTGCTCATTTTTGTAGTATCTCAAGTCAAACATTTGAAAATGTTCCTACCTTTGTTTCATACAAGGCCATTTTAAACCTTTCGAAGTAGAAAAAGTTATCCGAATGTCCATCCTGGCAAATGTCATGATACTCTTCTTCAGCTTCGTAACCAAAGGCAACAAAATTCGTATCTTTATCTAAAAGAACAGATGTGGGCGCCTTTTCAGACGTCATTGACGGACCCTCAAAAAGACTACACTGGATATGTTCACAGTCCCTTGTTGCAAATGCAAAGCCGCTGTATGTCGTTCCGAAATCAATGGCCGCAAAAATTAAGCGGTCCTGTTTATTGCGTCCTTGAAGCTGCTCTGTAATTATGCCTTCGGGTTCAAATTTGCCAGAAGCCATTTTTGGTACCCTATTTTAGAAAGGGGTAACACTAATTCTGCTGAACTAGGATGAACATTCACATGCGAAAACAAACATCTATAAACATCACACCCTGAACCCGATCTGATGTGAAAAGTTTGACCTGCTTGGAAAAGTTTCCGATTAATTTGGCTGAATTTCAGTAGGGTAAGTAAATCCAGCTCTATTATTGTTTACAGGCATTTTTTTATTAAAATATTTGGTGGTATATGCAAAGGAGGTATTATGATGTATGTTAGAAAAAATCCGGTTATTATTATTCAGGATTTACTAAAATGTGGCTTTTTGAAGTCGACAATGCAGAGATTTGTCCCCTAGTTAGCACTTTATTTACAAATTTATTTAAAAGTATGCCAAGGAAAAAGTGTTTGCACCGAAAATGATATCAACCAATGTCCCCCGAGTAACATATCCGCCAGGGTTACTTAAAAAAACGTATTGTTGGAGAAATTCGACTTTACATTCAACATTTTGATGAAAACAACTGATATGACCCGATGCAGTGCCAAAGATGTCAAGATATGACAGGAGTGCAGTTCATTTATACACTTAAAAGCTCACTATTACAGCTGATGTATACGCTTTGCATGCTTGTTCCTTGCACTGAGACTTTTCATTCTTACTATTGGGTTACTGCTTGCAATAATGGTGGAGTAAATGATACTCAAATGTAGAAAAAAACACAAAATGTCCTGAACACTTTTTTTCTAAAAAACATGATAATACCGCTTTTGCATATACACAAATATATTATAATTAAAAATGCCTTTAAACAACAATATAACTGTATTAACTTACCCTAACGAAATTCAGCCAAATTTATCGGAAACATTTCCAAACAGGTCGAACTTTTCACATCAGATCGGTTTTCCGGGGATGAACAAGCACTGTTTAATATTTTAATACGGTTGATTATAGTTTCATCTCGTTTTCGGAACGGCAGCTGAAACAGTGTAACAAGACGCAATACCATAACTATAATCGTTATATATATTATTATTGCAACAAGTTTTTAAATCGACTCGCTATCAATGTTATCGCTAGGTCACATAGCTCAATTTGCACACTAAGTGCTGTTATGCTTGCACGATATCGCACGTATAAGTTGATAACAGTTATATCGAAAGGGCAAAGATAAATAAATATTTGGTACGGCAAATACAGGTTAGTTTAAACAAACGATTAAACAAATTTAGAAAACGTTATAATGTCTATAATTTTAGTTCATTGAAATATTAAAGAGTGAAAAATTTGCATAACAAACTTTGGTCGATTTCAATCGCTGGTAGATTAAAATATATGAACGCGGTATAAGTTAATTTAATGGAAACGTTGATGAACAATTCTACCACAGTCGCACACGCATGCACATTAGAATTAGACGGGAGCTTACCGTGGGTTAATACCCCGATATATACCAACGGTTGTTTAAAGAAGCGTCACTTTGATTGTCAGCGCACTGTTTATGAATGAAGACGACGTCATTTGATTTTCATTTATGTGTTGACGTCACATTTTCGCGGAAAAGTGGAGGACGTTCGGTAAATATAATTCTCATTTATAACTCGCAGATAACTTATTAATTAAATCGTGTTTGAATCGAGATAATCGACGTGTAAGCGTTGGTTATTGCGGTAATAACCAACGGTTCGTCGTTCCGATGCTTGTTACCAAACAAGTCGGGCTACGCCCTCGTGGTTTAATTACTAAGAATCGGAACTCCAAACCGTTGGTTTACCACAATAACCAACGCTTACAAGTCGATTTTTTCTTAAACAACTCATCATGGAAATTAGAAATACATTTTTGTTTTGTTTCGATAAGTGAATACTAGGTTTTTTAAAGTAAATTTATTTTGTCGCATACGTTTGACATACAATTACTCAAAGCAAGTGTATTGCCAATTCTGCTTGATGGTATAAAACTTACGTTGTTGTAGTTAATAAGATACGATAACGTCAAACAACTCAAGCGTTGAAATGTACCCTTAGATTTTTCCCGAAATCATTTGTACACCTGTTACGATACAATCGTCTGAATATACTAGTAGGAGGTGTTGGCATACAAACACATCTGTTAATAGTATGTGTTATTGAGTGTTCTGTCGATTGATATCACAAACAGTTGTGAATCATTTGCTTTGTTGTATTCCTCCTCGTCTACATTAATAAACGTGCAGTTTATGTCCATGTAGATTCCAGTTATATTCCTTTGCACATTTAAGTCATTTTTTGCAAGTGTATTGCATTTTCACTGTTCCGTGCGGACAAATTATCGTTCTACATTTTCTATACACGAAGTCAAATATCGTATTATCCTCGCATTTTGTTGAATTAGTGAAAAATAAATAATTTTAAATATATAATTGTTGTTTATATCAACCAATAGAAGTTAGCTGTATATTTCTTGAAGTAGCGGTTGATGACAAGATGCTGATCCAACTGACAGCACGTTTTCACAGTAAATGAGTTCCGTCTTTACGCCGTTACATTCTGCACAATACTTATTCCGAGTCTGGGTGGCAATAGTATCATTATAGACGACATTATAGGGTCCATTCGCATACATGTCGACCAGAGACCCATTTTATTTCTCTGGACATCTTGATAGTGGTGGAAGCATAAGGCACTGAACGTATTTGACGTAGTCCTCAGGTCGTGAAAATGACAAAAAGCATAGCGAATTACCAGATATAGCTCGGGCGACTACGGGTTCTTTGCATTCATATTTAGCTTGCCAATATAAAAAGTCGTATTCATCGTTACAAAACGCGGAGTAAATATTCCTATACATCACTTGAAATTCTGTTCGGTCACGGACAGGAATTTTAAAAGTAAAGATTGTCTGCAACATGGGCGTCTTGTTCGCATAATTTTCTTATTTCTTGGTCAGACAAAATCTCCAAACATTTTGCAACAGATAAAACTCCATATGGGTATGTGTGTTCTATCCCGGATATCCAATTTAAAAAAGGTTCTGGTCCATGAACATGAGCAATGCTTTCAGCTGTAATGTTATGGATAATGTTTTTGCAACAACACATGGCGTCAAAGTATCAGGTGTTGAACGGGAAAATAAGTTATTTTGCACAGTCTTGTTTTGACGAACATCTTGTATAGTCTTACCGGTAAGCTTTTTTAACGACTTAGTCGGAAAGCTGTGACGTTATGGGGATGTGACACAGGACAAGGACGATCACGTACAGCTGCATGTACTTAACTGATATAGCCATTATCTGTGTTAAGCAAAGACAACATTGGATAATGCGGAGTATTTACTTGGACTTTATAAAGTCACACTAAATAACCTGATAGCATGTCAGTGATAAAGCGACAGCACTTGTTAACCTAAATATGGTTAAAAACTTAGTTAGAAATGCATATTTTGTCATAAAGTTTATCCATTTATTTAGTGTTTTTTTTGTAAAGCCAGCGTCCCAGAACAAAATGTGTGCGATTTCCTAAAACGTTTCAAAATGTTCATCTCACAAGATATCAATGTTAGAGCGCGGTCTGCTGTCTGGTAAGAGTCGCGAGAAGGCCAGCACTATCTTGATATTTGCCCGTTTCTTATTAAAATTCATAATAACTGCATAATAAGCAGTTGTTTGATCTTATGTATAAGTATATGTATAATTATTTATACCCAAGCAGAATATTGTGTTGCTTTACATTTTATGTGTACTTTCATCTTTTACACATGTTTGTTATTAAGGTCAATATTTTACATACCGTATCAAACCAAACACCGTTGCAGATAAAAAATATAACCGATTTTAGACCATTGATCACATTGTCTTGTTCCGGACATTGCCTGCGTGCTGCGTTTTTTTCCGGGGTTCGTGCTCTGCTATCATTTAAATTATCAAACGCTGAATAAATATTGTTATATTTTATTGTAATTAGACCTTATTTCTATGTTATGTAATGGAATTTCTGAAACAAATATTAAATAAAATATACACATGAACAATAATATATATCTTTAGGCAGCGATAGAAAAACACACATACATGAAAAGAAGTGAAACTCCAGCTGCTGGAGCAGTATTGAAATCTTATTACAAACAATTAGTTGGTCCTTTATTTATGGCAAGTGGCCGAAACAGTACAAAACAGCACAATACAGCACAATACAGAAACAAAATAAACACAAATACATGTCACAATATGTAATTTTATAGTTATCACATACTATCTAGGAGAATTAGCATAAAAATCTGGCAAATCTGTAAGCAAGCATGACATTTTGAATAAACTCTCAGTTTGATATGCACTATTGATAGAAATCGTTAGCCACTCACAAATTCAAAATGGCGGCCATTTGCAAGATGGCCGCCATTTCCGATTCAATCTATACAGCCATGTTGGGTATATCTTAAGCAACTGTGCGTACAAATTGTGCAAATCTTCAATTTAGCATGACATTTGGTATAAACACTAAGTTTGATACACACTTTTGATAAAATCCTTTAGTTACTCAAAAATTCAAGATGGCGTCCAGTTATAAGATGGCCGCCATTTCTGGTCTCAATTTATGTGAACAAGTTGGGCAGCGTACATAAGAAAGCAAAATAATTTAGAAAATCAGTAAGGAAACATGCAATTTGGTATAAAAACTAAGTTTGATGTGCGTTTTTAATAAAACCTTTGAGCCACCCGAAGACAGAAGATGGCGTCAATTTTGTTCAAGATGGCAGCCGTTTCCGGTCTCAGTTTTGATGTCCAAGTTGGGTTTATCTTAAACTAGTATTATATGGGTATTATAGACATGAGTATTAGTATATGTGAAAATTAACGCTTGTAGAGCTTAGAGTTATATATATTTTGTGTGACAAAAAAGACTTCAAACTTTTGAAATATGAACTTTGATTCCTGACAATATTTTCTAAAATTGAAGCTTAGTTACATGAAGAACAATACAATTTCGTATCTTATTTTGAAATTAAAAACCTTACTGACTGATATCAACTTGAATGCATTTTTGTATATTTTATTATTTCTAGCGATTGTAAATGCGAATATCAACGAAAGTTTCATTAATAACAAACTAAAACTAGAGTTGAATCCAAACAATTAGCTCACCATGTTAGGATTTTAAACAAAAGCATGAACTGATTGGATTTAAAATCGGATTATTAACGATCATATATTTTATTTGTTTACTTCGTTTATGACATTCAATTTTAGGAATCAACACTGATACAGAACACAGACAAGATTTATCTAGGATGATCAAACTTGTAAATAAACACACTGATGGTATGATTATTGGCATTTTCCCATTACACACTCATTGCTTCAGTCTCAGAAGGACATGTTCGTCTTTGAAGTGAAGTTAAATGAAGTTCACGTTATTAATTGCATGCGTGCAGGTCACATTATTAATTGCATGCGTGCATTTGTGAACATATTTATCAATGGATGTTTGTTTTGCAAATGCAAAAAATATAGGGCGATGCAGAGAATTTCTTTAAACGATATTCATGATTAAGAAGTTTTTAATGTAACGCTCTTTACACTATTGATAAAGTGCAGATTCCAGATTGTACTGAATCGCAATTCGCAACGCTGAACCCGTTATATAAAAGCAATAGCGTATCCAACGCGAATTCATTTTTTTAGAAATTCTAATAAAACTTTGCGAATGTCGGTGTTGATACGAACTCAAAATGAGCAATGAGCTTGCAAAGTTTGCGGTTAGGATAGATGAAACGGTTTCCTTTTTTGCTGTCATATGCATTCACAAGAAGATGAGTGCATGTTTGCAAATGACAAATATGATATATTGTAACATGCAGTTATGCGCCTTTGATTGCCTTAGTTTCATTAATTGTGAAACAACTTGTGGTATTTTGGCATATGATTTGTATGGTCTGCACATTTCCGTCGAGGGCGGAGGCAGTAGCATCGTCGTGCCTAAGCTGCCTTACGACGCTGCATACACAGATTTTTAATCAGAACATGTCATGGTTACGATGTTATGCGGATCCGCTGATTTCCAGGCAGTGCGTAGTCTGAGGAGGAAGCAGTCTTAAGCCAGGAAAATCCCCTGTAGTGAACAACGTCCCTTCCGAGCTGATTAAGCACGGAGGAGATGCAACGACAGCAGCAATGACGGTACTATGCCAAATTATCTGGTAGGAAAAGCAGTGGCCCAAGGAGGGGACCCCGTCACCGGTCAAACCACTACTGAAAAAAGGCAACCTCAAGTTGTTCTAAGAATAACCGCACCAGCAGCCTCGTCAGTCACCCCATGCTACGCATTATCCTTAATCGATTGAAACGTAAGGCCCAGGATCGGCTAGCCAAAAAGCAGGCCGGATTAAGAGCTGGGTGGAGCACGGTGGAACAGATCTTTATTTTCAGCATCATCATTGAGAAACACCTGCAGCATCAACGCGACCATTTTCACAACTTCATTGACTTAAAGAAAGCTTTCGACCGTGTGTGACATGATGAGCTATGGCATGTACTGAGAGCATTCAACATTAACGAAGGTCTGGTGCAAGCCATTTAAGAATTCTAGGGAAACGTCAGCACCAGAGTACTACTCAAGGAACTTCTTCAGGACATCAGTGGGCGTCCGTCAGGGTTGTCTGCTCTCTCCCGTCCTGCTCAACTTTAACCTTCAGAAGATAAGATAATGCTGTAGACTCTCTATTACCACCACACCGCTATCTGCACCGTTGGAAGATCCATATTTAACTCGAGATTCGCTGATGACATTGACGCCATGAGTGGCACCAGCAGTGAACTTCAAGATCTCACCCACATACTCTATGGCAGAGCAAGAGCATACGGAATAGAGGTCAGCACGGAGAAGTCGAAGATCATAGTTAAGAGCACGACGAACACCAGTGCAGACCTCACCATGAACGGCCAGAAGCGAGAGGAAGTGGCCAACTTCAAGTACTTGGGCGCAACCCTGTCCAAGGATGGTACCAGTACCGCTGAGATCCGAAAAAGAATTGCCATGGCGACCGCAGCGATTGTAAGAATGAGCAGGTTGTTAAAAATCAGATCCATCAGCTTCCCCACCAAGTACAGGCTCTACAATTTCTTCGTAGTCTTCATCCTACTCTACGGCTTCGACACCTGGACCCTTCACGCGGATACAAAACGCAGGATACATGCATGCGAACATAAATATCTCCAAAGACTGCTCCGCATATCCTTCAGGGAGCACAAGACCAACTAGTACGTTCATGAACATGACTGCAACACTTGTTGGTCCACAGGAGGCCTTACTGGCGACCGTCAAACGACAAAAGCTGACTTGGTTTGGACACGTCACCAGACACGACTCTCTGCGCAAGCCGGTTCGCCAGGGCATGCTAGAGGGAGGTCAACGTCGAGGCCGTCAGAAGAAACGAATGGACATCCCTTCCGATGGATAAATTACTTTCAGCAGCACACAGCAGACCTGACTCGAGGAGGATTTCTTTATCGGCTTCTCTCACTCCCCGCCCCCGAAATTGCCAAATCGGTCAAGGGTTTGATGCTGATAATGATGATTTCCGCTGAGTTCTTTCTGAAATACCTGTTAACTCTGCCTTGTTCTTCTTGAATGATTGGAGCATTTATGAGTACATTCATTTAACGACCCTGGGTGTCATATAGCTGAGATTTTGATTATTGCAAGTGTCCCGCATAATAATATTGTGAAAGTAAGTCATTGTGAATATGTGAAATATTATTAACTATGCACACAGGGATCGAAAACAAAATAATACACATCTAGGAATTCAACCCAATGAATACTGTTACATAATGTATCCTTAATACGAGAAGTATAAAAAACGGTTTGTATACATATTTTGTGTTGAAAAGTCCCACTAGCAATACTACGTGTGTGTATTATTATGTCTGTTTTTAAAGATGTGTCACTAAGTTATGCGTGTCACTTTTCCAGCGTCTATCAACGTACTTTGGCCCCCCTGTGACTTCTTTGTGATCACACCTCTTCAATTTCTTTAATTTACAAGTATTAACAATAGGTTTACTGGTACCTCAGTACGTATACTTTTTCATTTGTAGTTATTATTTCCATTTGTTTGTGAACAACTACGTAAATGGTATTGAAGATATTACAAAACCACACACATATTATATTGATGTAGATTATTTATAAGGAAGTTCAAAAATCATACCTCCCTTCAGTCTATTAAGACACATCTTAACGTTACAACACATGTTTATTTTAATGTTTTAATCTACTATCATAGGTATGTTTTCTGTATATCAAGCTGATATTATCACCAGCTAATTCCTACATAGAATTATCCAGTGATGATTGAATCACACGTGTCACCTATCACTCATAAGATGCGATTGACATATTTGAGGACACTTCATCCAAGGTCAATAAATTTAAATAAACTCTTGTTTTCATCGATTGACTTAAATATGTTTAGTTTTGAAAAATATGGTTTTGTTTTCGCAAATAGCACAATACTAGACCTTCACTGAAAAGTAACGTAACAATTCCTAATGCGAGTTCATGAAAATTGAGTCGTAACGTTATTTTTAACATTTTCGCAAGGTTTAATATTTTGGGGTCAGTGTATCATTTGTATACAAATCAATGAAACGATTGAATACCCATGCACGACATTAAATGCTGCATTGGCTAATAGCTTGCAACCTTTCTCTGAATATCACATGTTATAGAAAATGACACCTTGATTTTATTATCCCGCGTTCTATAAATTGAATATATAAAACACAGATACTATTTGAATTATCTTATGTTTAGGTCAACTCGTCACATGAATGATCGCATGTTGTAAAATCTCCTAATATGCATATACAGGTTAAATGCTAGGACGTCAACAACACGTGTTTGGGGTTTTATCCGGATTTATCTTGATACAGTCTATTGACGAGTGTTTACATCATTTATTTATCTCAAACTAAGATAGTTGCAATATAGATTGCCATTTTATCAGCAAAGTTACATATTCAATATAAAGCAATCTTCGGACTATGAGTTTTCATACTCTGCATTGATTGTAGGGCGTATGTAAACAGTACCAATTACAATAAAGTGCCAGTAAATGTCTTAATAAGATCATTCGTTTAATCATACCATAGTAAAACACCCAACGATCCTTAAACAAAATATGTGAATAAAGAAAGTTCATATACATTATAAGGAGAGAAGTTCTGAATAACCCTGCTAGTATTTCAAACTCAATTAAAAGTCATTAAACAAGATTGATCGCACATAACAATAAATATAAGTCTTCAAGTAATGATGTTGCACCTCTAGATTTACAATCAACTATTATTAATAATCAAGTTCAAACTAGTCTTTATGACAAAGGTGATGATTGTGGTTTATTTAAGAAATAATAATTTTCTTTGATGGTTTGTTGTCGAATAACCCACAGTAAGGAGTATAGATGCGTAGGAATTAAATCACGAGTGCGAAGCACGAGTGATTCGATAACACGCATCTATACTCCTTACTGTGGGTTATTCGACAACAAACCATCATAGAAAAATATTATTTCGATTGTAACACGATTCTGATTGATTTGATTCAATCTCTTAGACGTGAACTATATTTTTCAATACGCCGCCGTTCTTAGTACAAAGTTCACTATTTAGTGACGTCATTGAATTGTACAAACATATGACGTCGTGGTCATTCATAAATAGTTTGAAAATGACGTCACTTTCATATAAAACAACAATCATAGGAACTAAATGACGTCACGTTTATTGATGCTACTGAAAAGCTGGCATGCTATAAATGTTTTCTTACGTACGTTTCCTAATAAATAACATTCTTTGTAGGCGTGGTTATGCCACTTATCACCATTTATACAATTTGTTGTTTCATTACATTTATATACATGCTACATTTATTAGATTTCTTTAAGTGCGGGTTTTAGCACGTGCATTTTACTGCAATATGTTATTTGCTTATTCGAAACTATTTTCGAAACATTAAGCTCCGCCCATAAGTTATTGTAGAATAACCCACACTTGATTTCCTTCTTTGACTATAGAAAACAAGTCGCGTGCCGTGTTAGAAATTGTGTTATTTTTTATTTTTGGAAGGCACTGTCCAACAATTGATACCAATAAATCCATAATAAGCGCACCCCTGGGTGTAAAATAGTTTTCGTTTTAAATGCTATGTATACTTATTTATTCAACATGTTTTAAAACAGCTGTTTATGTGTGCCATACGTGTGTGTGTATTGTCTTTATATTATAACTTAATTGTGATATATACGTACATATGCGGTTCACAATTATTGTGCAACTTGCGACAATTTCGATACAAATGTACAATATTTCACAGCTTAATGTCAAAGAAGAATAAATTGTATCTTTTAAACATTCTTATCAACAAAGCAACCTGAATAATGTTTGTTTTTATTAGTCTCCGAGTGCAAATACCTTGATTTTCAATAAAAATTGTATACAAAATTATGCGGCCGCCATTTTGGAAAAAAAATGGCCGCCATGTTATTATTTATTGATGGCTAACGGGTTTTTTGGAAAGAGCATATATATAGGTACATTCATGGAAAATTTGGTGCTTGCTTACAAGTTTGCAAGATTTTGCTGATAAATGAACCTAAATCACCAAGCTATACAAGTTATAGTTTACCTAGTAAAATAATTGATTTCCTCAAAAAATAAGAAATACTTCAACCTATTGAGACTCAGATTTTCGTGCACGAGCCAGGATTAGATAACTCTAATGTAAGTAATTCATGCATGCGGTTAAACTGATTGAGTAGCTTCCCGTTGACCATTGAAATGTATTTTAATTTATATTTTAACCATTATATTTAAAAAATAGTATTGATTTTATGCGAATAATTTTGACAATTTGACTGAAAACGATATAAACGATATAAACCATTAGTTCGTAGGTGTGTGTTGTATAGTTTTTTAACAATCTATGTACAACTCAATTAATAACAGCAGCTCATTAATGACCTACAAATTATTTAAATGCACGTTGGAAATCGAGCCTTATTTTGATTATTTGCCAACGAAATTGCGACTTTGCCTCTCTAAATTACGACTATCGTCCCATAAATTAGCAATTGAAACAGGTAGACATAACAATATAGAAAGATCTCAGCGCTAATGCACAAAATGTCATGTTCGAGACATTGAAGACGAGTAACATTCCATTATGATATGCCCAGCCTTTAATTCACTGCGAAAAGAATGTATCAAAGCATACTATTATAAACAAAAACCAGTATGTTTAAATTTATTGAACTAATGGGTACGTCAAGCAAAAACAAATGAAAAACCTGAGCAAGTTTAAATGAAGCGCCTTAACAAATGATCCAACATAACTCATCTTGGACATAGTTATCCAAATAGTTATTGATTTACTTCTCTTCTTCTAGAAGTGTGTTTTTTTTCTAATAAACTCCTCTTGAAGAACGTTTATGTAACTGTCTTTTGTGTATGGGTTTCATCCTACAATACATCTGTGAAATTAAACAATTGAATTCATTGTATTCATCGTCTGTATGTTAGTCGAGCTTGACTATAATAGTATAGATGCATAAAACAACTCAAATGTTTGTTCTTTCTTACATTTAAATTCAATTTATTCATCACGTGGGCTTGTTTGTCTAAGAAAACGCTTTAAAACTCATAATACTCTTGCACTATGTTAATGGTTTCATCCTCCATATTGTATATACATATACAATTAAATTATTAAATTCTTTTCACACATCAGGTATACATGTGAACATTTGTCGCGCAAAACTTAAATATTTTAGTTGCGTATTTTATCACTTGTAAAGACATGTACGTCGAATGTATTATTTATATTCTATTTATTAACCATCCGAATTACATAGTTATTGTGAAAAATCACACAAAATATAGTGTTATATATATTTGACAAAGTTTACGCAAACAAGATTGTGTTTAGCTAAATGCAATTATGTTAACAATCATAAGTATGTGTAGATATATGTCTAACCATATAAACTATATATGTAGTTTTTTTAGAAAACTGAGATAAATACACGTGCATAAAGTGAACAGTCAGCAGATGCTAATAAGTGGCACACTTTTGTGACAAAAACATACAAGGTTTCTACACTTGTTTCATTTCTTTTAAAGGGGTCTTTTCACAGATTTTGGCATGTATTGAAGTTTGTCATTAAATGCTTTATATTGATAAATGTAAACATTGGATCGAAAAAGATCCAGTAAAAAAAAACAAGAATAAAATTTAAGAAAGAAAACAAGTAACCCTCAACTGGGCTTGAACCACTGACCCTTGGAGTAAAAGTCTAACGTTTAGATCACTCGGCTACACTTGCTCATACAATCAATGATATGTTTAATACTTTATAAAAGCCTCCTCTTAGTGTCACAAAATTTAACGACAACAGCCGAGCTCTCCAATTTATTAAATCGTTTCACGTTGCAACGCTTTATATTTTTCAGGTTTTTAAATCGTCAAACAATTCATATAATGAATATTTTAGAGCATGGTAAATGTTCAGTTGTGTAGAATACAGATACTACTGCACAAACCACTGACTCATCAGCTGGGAACTGCCTATCATCAAGTGTTTCTATCCTTTAATCCCAGGACACTCTCCGGGCAGTGGATCCGTAGTGTTGGCCAAACACTACGGGTCAGTGGTTTAGCGTCCAGCTCTTCTCCTCTCGCATCATCCACAGCCAGTTGGATGCTTTTTCTGCAGCTTGTCTAAGTCTGCCTGCAGCCCTCTTCCTGTCACCTCCCTTGATCCCAATGTTGCTGAGCATTCTCCATACTGATTGGGCTGGAAATCCTCTGCACCCTATTTCAACGGGGAACAGCCAGGCACTCCAACCGCGACTTTTACACTGTTCTTGTAGCTCAGTGTACTTTCCCATTTTCCGCTCGTAGGCCTCATCACACCTAGTCTCCCAGGGTACAGTGAGTTCTATCATCACCAGTTTCTTGTCCTTGGGAGACCATTTAACTATGTCTGGTCTCTGTGTGGTATGGACTATGTCTGGGAATACCAGCTGTTTTCCTAGGTCGACCTTCATCTCCCAACGCTCTGATTCATCAAGGATAGATGTTGCTGCGGTTCTTGCCTTCTTGGCAGTTTGTCCTTCCTTGACGAATTTGATTGTTGGTACTGCCTTCTTGTTGGTAGGTCTTGTCTTCCTTCTCTCCCGCTCTAGTATGTCTGCTAGCTCCTTGAGGACTGTGTCGTGCCTCCATCTGTAGCGGCCTTGTGTTAGCGCTGTCTGGCAAGATGAGAGGGTGTGCTGCATGGTTCCTGGTTTGTCGCACAGCTGGCACTTTGGGTCTTCCACTAACCCCCATCTGTGTAGATTGACTGGAGATGGCAGCAGATCATATACGGATCTCAGTAGGAATTTGAGTCGTAGTGGTTCGTAGTGCCAAATGTCTACCCATGTCAGGTGTCTTTCTGTGGTCTGCCATTGTGTCCATGCGCACTGCCCTCCCATCCCGACTGCTCTGGCGCGCCTGTCTTCCTCTTCTGAAAGCCTGATCTCATACTGGACCATTTGGCTTCTTTCTTTCTTACCGGCAGTGCTCCAGCGTTGTGGTTTTGAACTGCCCAGGCCTTGTCTTCCTATAGCTGTGGTGCCTACGATGCCTTTGTGTCGTAGCCTGCTTTCTGCCTGGGCGACTGCCTGGCTTGCTGACCACTTTCGCCCTGTGCGTGTCTCGATGCCTGCCTTCCATATCATGTCATCTGATGACTCTTTGAGGGTTACCACCAGTCTTCCTTTGGCAACCTTGAACTCTTCAACTAGTGAGGTCATTGGGAGTTGAAGTTGGTTGGTTCTGCCATACAGTCCAATGCTGGTGAAACTAGGAGGGACACCAAGCCATCTCCGGAGATGCCGGTTGATCACTCTCTCGAATCCTTCTACAGTGGTTGTAGCTATCTCGTACAGCATAAGGGGCCACATAAGCCTAGGTAGTAACCCATGTTGGTAGAGCCATGCCTTAAACTTGCCCGGGAGTCCTGTCTGGTCTATAAGCTTCAGGCCATCTTGGAGCTGGTTTTTGACTCTAGTGATGTTATTAGTGTCCTTCAGGCTGGCGTCGTACCACTTGCCGAGGCACTTGACTGGACTGTCAATAATGGATGGAATGTCTTCCCCTTGTACCTGTAGAGTGAATCTTTTGGTGACCTTTCCCTTCTTGATAATCAGGCTCCTTGACTTCTTGGGTTTGAACTTCATTCGTGCCCATGTGACCGTGTCCTGTAGGGCTTGTTAGTACCCAGCGGGCCTGTACATGTGTGGTGGTAGTGATGGTCAGGTCATCCATGAACCCCCTGCTGGATGGGAGGTGTATACCTGACGCTGTTTTTGGTCCTCTGGTTTCCCTCTTCGCGGCATTGATGATCAAGTTCATGCCCATCACGAATAGTACCACTGAGATGGTGCAGCCAGTTACTATCCCCTTCTCTAACCTCTGCCATGGCGTTGTCTGGTCACCGATTGAGAATCGAAGCTGTATGCCATCAAAGTAGCCATTTATGATACCCTGTATATGCTCTGGGATATGATAGTGCTTCATTGCTTCTTCAATAAGCTTGTGTGGTATGGAGCCATAGGCGTTGGCGAGGTCTAACCAGACGACTGTGAGGTCATTGGCGTTCACCTTTGCTTCACGGATGATCTGACTGATGGCACTGGAGTGTTCAATGCAGCCAGAGAAGCCCGGAACCCCCCCCCCCTTTCTGTACTGATGTGTCAATGTACTGATTGGTTGTCAGGAACGTGGTCATTCGTCTTGCCAGGACAGCGAAGAATATTTTCCCCTCCACATTCAACAGTGAAATGGTTCGGAATTCGGTCACATGTTTGGAGCCTTTTTCCTTTGGAGTAAATATTTCCTCTGCCTGTTGCCAACAATCTGGGACTTTTCCTTTCCTCCATATCACCTTAAGTAGGGTCCATAGTCTTCGTAGTAGCATCGGGCACATCTTGTATACTTTATAGGGTATACCGTTTGGTCCTGGTGCGGAGCCGCTTCTTGCTTTCTTCACTACATCAGATACTTCCTTCATTGTGGGTTCTTTTATGTTTAGTGGAATTGTGGGTTCTGGGACTGGTTCAATTCTTGGACAGCTTCCTAATGGATTATCTCTTGCTTGATCGGAGTGTGTGTCCTTTAGATGCTGTTGTATCTCTTCCATACTGCTTTCAAGCTTCCCAGATTTTTCTTTGTCTAGGAGTCCTTTGGAAAACTTGTATGGATGTTCAGTAATAATGTTTCATTACAAATATGATAACTACAAATACATTTGCGAATCTGAAACATTTTTTGTATTATGTCAATTTTCCAAAACTTGAAAAGGCCACTTTAATCAGTAAATAAAAAATAAATTTGTGTATTTCAAGCCTCACAATATGTTTACTAGAATATTTTCTACTTTACAATATTATCTTTGTTAACATCCCATCCTTTTTTTATACTATTAAAACAGGTGGAATTTCCTTTAATATAATGCAAATATAAAAAATATGAATACAAAATGTATATTGATATCGTTTGATACATGACAAAAATGTGCAAAACAGGGACGACACTTTCCGTTTTCATGGTATGTTTCTTCTTAGCGAAAATCCAATGTAGGCGGAAAGAGTAACACGTAGAAACTGAACCGTCTGTGATTCCTAAGAATCAAGTCAATGTACCAACAATCAGCATATTTCAGTGAAAAGATGGAACAGGCGAAGTAAATTACCAGAAAGGTTGTATAAGGTTAGATGCCTGCTTCAAAGGAAATCTTTCAATAAGACTCCTATTGGGATCATTTCAAGCAGGAGCGACCAATGTGATTCGAAGCAGTGGAACAAATGCGAACATACCAGTAGTTGAAATAGTGGATAGAGTTGAAAATACTTACGGTGAGATTGAGACCAGTGAATCTATTTTCGGAATTCTAAATTCAAACTTTAATTTTAAAGCCACTATAAAGGTTTCACAAACACAGCTCTTGTTGAAATATGTAATATTCTCAAGTTTGAAATTTCATTCTTGTTGTTAAAAATCTATTTATCTGAAATCATAAAAAATATTTAGACTTACTTGGATTGCTTGTTCAGGGGAACTTGATTAGGCAGGTATCCATCAATGATTTTTACATGGTTATGGCCATTTTTTAACTTGGACTTTTCATTGTGAACGTTTAAGCCAAGGTCCCTGTCTAGGCAACTTTAAAGTTCTTTGGTTCACATTATGTTATCCACACAAGGGAACACATTTGTCAAGGCTAGGTAACCCTACAATTAATGGTCGCTACTTTTTTTATCTAACACTGGGAAAAGTGAAAGACGCTGGGAGTAGACGGCTGTTTTAAAGTTGGTGGCAACCTTAATTAATTGTTGCTGTAAGGAGTCCCTATTAGTAAGATTGATTTGATGAAATGGTGTCAAATGATGATGTACCTTCAGTGCATTTTTGTGTTTGAGTTAAGGGGTTTCAAGACCAGAGGATAAATTATTTTGTGAATAAGGTTCATTGCGAAAGGCATATGGTATTGGAAGAAGCCAGGGCCAGTCATATCAAACATCCTACAACATTGGCACCATGCGATGCAATTTTTAAAGTGCCATAAATATGTAACCGTCACAATTATAATTACTTTTGTTGCACATTTTCAAATTAGCTGTCAAATATCCTTTATATTTGAAACAAACAGATCAAAATAACTTATATTTTAATATTTCAAAATTCAATCGTAAGTTAACCTTGTAGTACTGTCTTTGATTAGACAGACCCCCAGATTAGCAATAGCTCAGGTGAGTTGTGAATGATATTCATTGGTGTAATGATTTAATATGTTATTAAATATTTCTGCTTGTAATTGACATGCTATACAGTAATTATTTTGTTCTAAAAACAACTCCTATTTTATCATTTATGTTAGCCTTTATTGTTGTTGCTTGCTGACTGAATACAGAATTAATTGCAATGTATATTTTGCAACCATTGTCTTTTGGTTTCTGTAGAAATGTGTTTATTTTTTTTTACATAATTTCATTCAAAATATAAGTAAAAAAACCGAAGTTCAAACATAGTTACATAGACCATGGATATCAATTAACATTTTGAACACATGAGCCAAACTTTTTGTAAAGATTACAAAATATTTTTTCTAAAAACATTTGAGCGCATCACAAATTTTAGGGGCAAAGGCTACTCAGCTCGAGGTAATATTTATATCCTTGTAGACATTATAAAAAAATAACATACATGTTACCTTTGTTGTAATTTTGTCAAACATGCTCTTAGCATTGAATCTTAGTATGCAGCGTTCCAAACAAAACTAAATAAAAAAATTACTTTAATAAGTCAGAAGCAATTGCAAAGCAGTTTGATACTTGAATTTTCTGTCTTAAGTTACTGAAATTGCATGTTATTTGTAATGACTGTGCATATATACTTATGTAGTGGTTAACATGTTGATATTCTTACTGCCAATAAAAATAAACAAACTTATTTATATGCTGTTTTTTCATTTAATGCATAAAATACTCTATAACAAATATCATATACATGCATCATATGTGTTGCGTTTTGAGAAAACTGGACAAAATGCCTGTGTGTAAAGTGTTGTCCCAGATTAGCCTGTGCAGTCCACACAGGCTAATCGTGGAAGACACTTTAACCCTAAACAAGATTTTTGGTAATAAAGGACTTCCTTTAAACGAAAAATACCATAAAAGCGGAGTGTTTTTCCAGATTAGCCTATGCCGACTGCACAGGCTAATATGGGACGATACCTTACGCACATGCATTATGCCCAGTTTTCTCAGAATGCGACGCATATATAAATTGTTCTATGCAGAAATGTTTATCAATTACATAAAAGTTAACACAGTTTGAACAAACTGCTAACAATACAACATACGTGGACTTATTCACACAGAAAATAGTGTAACTAATTAAATTACAAACAAGTAAAATGGATATACGAAATAAACAAGGAATGTTTGTGAAACATGTCTTCCCCCTAAAATGTCCATACAGCTGTTATATGTTATGTGTTATAAAATTGAAAGGCTAAAATATGACTTTGACCTCTGAACAGAACTAGTTACATGCAACTTCCATACCAAAGTTGAGATTTATCACTAAGACACACACTTAGACACAATACATATATATATTGAAATTAAAATATGACTTTCACCTTTGGTGTATCAATACAAATGGATACTTTTGTCTTGTCATAAACAAAAATTATACAAAATGTGAAGACGGAAAGTCAAACAGAACTTTGCAATATCACTCATACAAGGGTGTCATATATCATGTCGATAAACACCGTTATACACATTAACAATACAATTTTTCTTGACCTTGAAGGTATTAACGCCAAAATCAATATGGGTCTTATTGATGAATGCATCACCTATACAAATTATGAAGTGGGACAACAGAACTAATGACCACACTTGGACAAGGCTGTCACAGAAAGTTATTTAAATGAACCTGTGACCTGAACTTATGAGGTATCAATGCCAATATCAGTGTCTTGTTCCAGCGGTATAAAACAACTACACCAAATTCAATAATTAAGTTGCAATAAGAAATTTGGTTTACAACAAAAGAGACTGACCGACGTGAAAGCTTAATGGACCAATTTATTACATAGTTTGCAAGTTTACAATCTTACCAGAGACAGTAAGGCAACTTAAATAAACATAAAATAAAAATACTTTGACTCAGTGCGGGAACCGAATTTTGAAGGCCTTTGCAAACAGTTTAGATACAGATGATATGACACAGAACGTGGCGTCTCATCAGGATCCAAACTGTTTGCTATGCTGATAGTATTCTTTAAAAAAATCAATGAAAATGCTAATTTTAGAAATTCAGCAGACCACATTTTAGCAGACGACAAATTTCCCAGGATGTAAAGGGTTAACATTATAATATTGGGAGACACATTTACAACACAGAAAATTTGTATTAATTTTATAATTTACCAAAAATCACTATTATTAATACTTTATTATATTGTTTTATTCAAAATGATAATGTTTCATAAATAAAAAGTTGATGATTTGTTGTTTTGCAATACATGACAGGGCTTTTTTTCTTGATTTGGGAAAGGGCATGGCCTTCAATTTTGGGGAAATTTTTTTCAACAAAAATGAAAAAGGGGAACACATTTCCCAAAGTAAGCATATTATTTGGGGTAAAACGCATGATTTTTTAAAGAAGTTTCCTTAGGGAAGGGGCCTTTATAAGGCCCTTGTTACAGAAGGAAAACAAGCCCTGCATGACCATAATTCAAGCTGATGCCTTTCAAAGCTGTAGGGTTAATGTCACACCTTTTCAAACAAGACGGGCAGGAACAAAACCCACATAAATTTGGAAGGGGTTAGGGTACTTGTCTCTGATCGCCCAAACACAGCATGATGGAATAACTCTTCTGTTGCCTACTCCAAGCCTTCCATGTGCCCACAGTATATATTGTCTGTAGGCAGCATGTCTGTTGGCCTTGTGCGGGTCCTCTTCATCAGCATCATCCAGCAGAAGAATGTCCCTTCGCTGCAGTCTCGCCAGTCTCAGTACTGCAGGGTCCAGCACAAGAACTGTGAAGTCCTAAATTAACAACTTGACAATTAATTTCAAAATCATTATTGTCTCATGATTTGTAAACATACACACATGCAAGTGTTATTGGTAATTTGTAGCCATTTTTAGCTCATTATTTTTTGAGAAAAAAAATTATGAGCTATTGTCATCACCTGAGCGTTGGCGTCCGGTTAAGTTTTGTGTTTAGGTCCACTTTTATCATATAGAATCAAAGCTTTTGCATTCAACACTGGCTGGCATTTTGACAGAATTATGTGCCCTTTTTATACAAAGAAAATTAAACATTTTGTTAAGTTTTGTTTTTTGGTCCACTTTACTCATAAAGTATCATAGCTATTGCTTTCAGACTTGCAACACTCGCTAACTATCATAAGCGGACTGTACATGACAAGTTTCATAACTCTGGTTGGCATTTGGACGGAATTATTGCCCTTTTTCAACTTAGTAACTTTGAATATTTTGTTAATTCTAAAGTATCAAGGCGATTGCTTTCAAACTTCAAATACTTTCATACTATCATGATCGATCTGTATCTGGCAAGTTGACATAGAGGTCATGTTCTTTTATCATTAAAACCTTTAGATAACATTTGTCACTTACAGGCAGTAGAGAAAAGCAGTGTCTTGGCTCCCTTTCGCAGCATATTCGCTCTGCCTGGGTTGGCATTTCCCTGCATTTTCCACACACACACCAGTCTGGTGACTCAGCACCCTCAGGTGGATGGTATCCACCTTCACCCCTGGCTACTGGCTTATGAAAGTCCAATATAAGACCAGGGTTCTCATCTAGGACCCCCAATATTATTTCCTCAAGCTGTTCTCTTGGCATGGTCTTCATGTCTTCCTAAAGAAAAGAAAAGAAACTGTTAGAAAATAAACAATAATGTTATAAATAGTAATTAAAATTGGAATATCATTTTTAAAACTAGAAATGCGTTCATTGAACACGGATGCCTTGCTGACTGCCATTGGTAGCAGAAATAGACACTTTCCTGATACGCTCCAGACAAAATCCAAGTGCCAGTATTAAAACTTTAAAATGGCACTTACTCAAAGAATACAATGTAGTTATATTATGTTTTTCTTGCACGAAACTTCTCTTTAATAAATTCGTTTACCTTATGATGTGAAAAGTTAATGTAATTTTTCAAGTTATGCTTCAGGCAAACTAAAAGTATACAAATTTGCAAAAGGCGATAGGTAAAAATCTATAAGAGGTATAGTATGTTTCCTTTGCATTGCACTTCTTCTCAGTGATATTTTTCAGTCTAAAAAGTTCATAGACACTATAATTCACAGTTTTTTAGGTTATGCTTATCACAAAACTTGAAGATCAATTGCACATATTATGTGCTAGTTAATACTTACTCGAAATCTGTCTTTCCTTGTTTGAATGACAGAAAGGGCAACTTCATCCCTATTTGGATCAGCTTCCCGAACAGATTTTTTGCCTTTTCTGGAAGCCGGACCTTTGCCCTTTCCTCTGCCCCTTCCTCTGCCACGAGCTGAAACATTTTGTTATATTTAAAAAAAAAATGGATGAACATATTTCTTGATTTTGTGGTGTTTTCTTTTTCGTACCATTTGACATACGACTATGTATGTCCTATGTATTTAAAAATACCTTAAATTTTCTTTGAATTTAAGTTTTCACCTACAAAAAAAACTAAGTTGTATATTAATTATTTTTTTTACAAATGATGCATGTAGCAATTATAATTCACTGCTTTTGAATAAAGTTTGAAAAAGTCAAAAGGCATGTGTACAAAATATTTTGTTCACGAATTTCCGTATATGGTGAAAACCAGAAGTCGAAATTACCTGCCATTGCCAAATATAAGGGGTCCAAATGAAAATTCTTAGGGTCAAAACACTAAAGTAATTTTAAATGTGTTCTTTTCTGAATGTTTAATATTTTGTTATAGCTTATTTGTCATATTCATGGTTAAAAAATTTCAAAAAAGCATTATTTGTAGCAACAAAGATCATTTCTTGTCATTTTGGAAGTAAAATGATGTAAAGCTATTTTTTTGCAGGATTAAAAACGGAAAAAAGACTGCAGTTTACTTGCATCAAAACGCAGGTTTCTGCTTCAGTTGAAATCCCTGTTATTGTCCATAAAATTGACAAAAAGGGACCACCGCCAAGTTTTTTAAGCAGCTTCCTATATATACCTGGTCGAATTGGGCTCTCTGTGGCACTTGTGCTTGGGGATGCTCTTCTTTGGGAGGCTCTCCTTTTTCCTAGACGCACCGGACTGTCAAAAATGCTGTTTGAGCTTGATGATGACGTCTAAAGTGAATATAGAAAGATAACACATTTTAATAACATTTGAATCAGGTGACCAAACTTTGTGGCACTTGTATTTGTAGAATGCATGCTTCGTCTGACAGCTTTTCTAGTTGTACATGTACATACTTCTTCAAAACAGATATTTAAATGCACCAAATTCATGAAACCATATTTATTAATTACCAACTTGCTCTACTTTACGGGTATATAAACGATTTATACAACCGCTAAATTAGACGATGCCTATGAAGAAGCATTTTTCTAGACATAAGAACAGGGTTTTTTTAATTCAATGTCCGAAAATATATGGACACCGACGTGGAATTGACAGTTGCAATAAGTTTCTTTAAAACTAGTTTGTCTGCAAAGTCGTAATTACAATCAAGGCAAAAGTTATAAGTAAGTACCTGTTATCGAACAGCACCTATTATCGGACGTTTTGTTTTGATTCTGAATGCACATGTGCAAAAGTGCGCATGACGTCACATTGATAAACAAATGGTCGCACATAAAGTGCATGACCTACTTGCCTACTTAGCTTGAAACAAATGCGCCGAAAACAGGTTAAAAAATGTATTAATTGTTATTTACACTTTTTTATGTGTTTTTTTGCTATTACTTTTTGAATGCATTTATCAAAACGTGCATTTACACACCAAAAGCATATTTCTGTTTGCAATTTTGATTGCAGCAGACGCAGATTTTTTCGCCGAGTCCGGGTCACGTGATAGTCATGTGACTTTTTATATGCTTGAGTAGTATTTATGAAGTGTCGGGTAATAGGTCATGTTTACATCGGCCGCCATTTTGTTTTGTCTGCTAGAGGTGACATTAACCAGGGAATCATTGTTATGAATTCTTGAAGGATATTTGCTGGCAAACTTTACAGATAAGTTATTAAATGATTAAACTGTTAGTCATTTGTTGAAACAAAATGTTTTTGTCATTTTAAGTGTTCCAATTTTAACATATTTTAAGGTAATTTCTTATGTGTTCGATAACTGGTTCGTCCACCATAAGTCAAGAAAATGAAACATAAACTAAAGCAAGTATGCGTGATGCAATTCCATGTAAAACAAAATATTGTAACACAAAAATATCTTACCGAACTCATGTTGGCTTTCTTTGTTTACGAGGAAATTGTGTTGTTTGCCCTACGTCATCAATATATGCGTACTTCACGAAAGAAGCCGAGGAAAAGCGGAGATCGCGAAAATGTACGGAAATTGCAAAAATGTAAACATTTCTTCAAATTGTGAAATGGATATATCTTCCATAACTCTTGACAACGTTGCACCTAAGCTGTGGCATTATGATTTTTTATTCAAGAGTAACTGAAATGCGTTAAAAAATAGACCAGTTTTTATGCATAATAATTGGATTTGCCACCTTATACGAGACTTTAAATGTAATAAAGTACAAATGTAAGTAAACTATCGTTATACGATTTGCGATAATACCGTTGATTTCTAGCTTGCATTAGAGTTCAAGTTCAAAGTTTGATATAAATCGCCGCAATCTATTCTGAAAAACAGGTGATATTTGGTAAACGCGCATTAGCTTCCGTTTTATGTCAATAATATATATTCGAATACGTATTTTCGCTTGCGCATATCATAGTTATCGCTTGCGCACGTCAAGGCTACGTGTTCGCTTTCGCGTGCACCATAATAGCTTTCACGTGCGCACGTTTTAGCTATCGTGTTCGAATGTTATCACCATCGCATTAGTTATCGCGTGCATACGTCATAGCTATCGCGTTCGTACGTCAAAGATAGAGTCCGCAAAATAAAATATTGACTATGTCACCTTTATGTCCCCGTAGTTTTGTCATTTTGTTGAAATTTTTGTTAACTTTGAAACTCATTTTGTAAACCCGAGCTACATATTCACACAAGCAGACACACTAGTTTCGTAAATTCTTATCATTTTTGTTTACTGCAATATAGTTTAATATAAATGATATTTAAATATTAATGGGCAGAGGCATATGAGCCTCGTGATGCGAAAATGAGTCTTGTTTTAGATACGCCCAGCGTATCTTACGCCCTGCCTGCGCATCCACTCACCTAAATGATACGGGCAAAAGCCGAAGCGGGCGTTGACCGTTCATACATATGGGAATTTAGACATAAAATTACATAAGAATACCACATATGGATACGTCTCAAAAAAATTTGCCACGCGACATATATTTTCGCGATGCTATTTATGAACTTGAACAAATCAAAAACACTTTGACATATGCTAAATCACATGTAAATACATACCTCAGAAAAAGTTATATCAATGACATCATAATTGTGTAGCGAATCGCATTAAATATTCTCGCATTATTTGTTTTTCTTCGCAACCGTTCCAGAATTAGGTCATTACTCAATTATCTCCCCTGAATGCTCTTCTTCAGTGGGTATGAGCCAAAGACTGG
The DNA here is from genome assembly GCF_020536995.1 of Dreissena polymorpha. Lineage (NCBI taxonomy): Eukaryota > Metazoa > Mollusca > Bivalvia > Myida > Dreissenidae > Dreissena > Dreissena polymorpha. Next base: position 1,648,025 of record NC_068368.1, on the reverse strand, counting down.
TTTACTACATATAGTAACAGTCTTCACCGAACACAATTTACGTGAACATAACCCGTCTTTAATATATTGCCGAATCTCCGATTTCAGTCGAATTTATTTGCTTTGATCTTTTCGATATCTTATTGTTATTATTATCCTGACAAATCACAAACGCTTGTTAAAAAATTATTTGTTTTAAACACTATAGTTGGCATCTCTATTCTTCAAGTATTCTCGCGGTATTTCAATAACGACACCCTACTGTTTATGTATCAGAATTTGTGACGCATTTTCCATTCGCTCTCAGAAAGAAGTTTTACGTTTGATCATAAGCAATATTCTGGTAAGTTGTCGTTGTTACCCACCAGAAACACATTTATTCACAAATTTTTCAGATATTAAGATCTAACTTTTTAGTCTTTTAGCTTTAATTTTTAAAGTATTTTCACCTCGTCTGCTCGCACTTTACCGATATCCCAAAAGGTTACATATCACTATAAATAGTTTAGGCCTAAAACCACAAAATCCGATACCGTTGGAATTTTCGTACCACAATCTTACGTAAAATCTTCAAGATTCGAAATCAACAAAAAAACAAGACATTTATAAATTGTCTGCATTATTGATCAAATTTTAAGATATTTGTTGGTTTTCCGTTTTTAGAAGCTGTTCTGCCAAGGCAAGAGCTGGGCATTATACATGCCATTATATCCAGCAAAACTGACAGTTTTGGTTTACAGAAATCAACAAAGGAGGAATTCCCGAACTATCAAAATTTCCAAGCTATACACACATTTATTATCTGTGGTGATCTTTATTGGTTCTGTTTGTTTACTTGGATGGAACATGTGAGAACTTTTATAGAACTTTGAAAAGTCTATATATGTCTATCTATAAACAAAAATCAGCCATGGTATAATAAGATCAGATGTGCAAACAATGTCAAAGGGTTGTTAAATTGACAATTTGAAGGCAATTATGCTGAAAAAATATGAAAAGTTTCCATGCAAATTTTGTCTGTATATCGAAAAGTGTCTGCCGATTATTGTCAAACTAGTAATACAAAACTTACCACAAGTATGTAAAAGCACTAAGTACCAGTGATCATTTTTAGTAAGATAGTGTAATTCTAAACAGTAGCAAATAGCTTGTTTAGTAAATGCATAATGCAATTAATATGATTTCCGTTCTATTGTGTAATTAATAAATTGGTTGTTACTTGCTAATCCATGATAAATGTTTTATGGCTAGTGCAAAACCAGCAATGTTAATTTTGTAAAAGGTAATACAATAACACCACTTTTTAATTTCATAAACGTAAATATTCTTGAAATGTAGGTTGATGAGTTTTACTTATTTTGTAACCATTATTTTATGTGCAAATAAATGATGTGAAGTGTTTTGTATATCCACACAATACCACATATCTTTTATATATGTACTGTATTATGTGTTATTTGAATGTTTAAATAAAAAAATATGGATGATATAACATGATGCATTCTAATATTTGCATTCTAATTGTAACTGTAGAGCTAAGTGTATGCAGTTTAGACTGTGATTTTAGAATTGCTACAAAATGGCTAGTTTTTTAGTGGCGACACAATTTAAACTATTCAACAATAGTTTGCGAAAGAAAATTAGAAACCTGCAAGATACCTGTATTTATTAAATATTTTAATTGCGAAACAAGTATGTTGTTATGCTGTTACACATAATTATACATTGATAATAAATAAGAAGACAATTAGTGGTGTTAACGTTTCCCAACAGTAGAAATCATTCTTCTGATGAAGTCAGTGGTATACATACGAAAGCTCCAGGTATGGCTTTCAATACGTAGTGTGTGTTATTTGGCAGTCTAAAACTTATTGGATTAAAAAAAATCCTGTCAAATTTGTCAATCAAAATTGATTTGACACATCACATGTACTGTATGCTAAATGCAACTGCTTTAGCAAGCTGTCAAGTTGAATTGAGACATTTGATGAAACAAACTGGTTCCTGGGTAGGACCAGTACTTAGTGTCTATATGACGTACCATGACGTCGAAAGTCTACAAGACCTACTAGGTAGAACGAGAAATGTACTTCGACGTACAGTTTTCACCGACCCTTGAGTGTTAGCCAAATAGAAGACACCTTACATCTGTTGCTTTTAGAGATATTTGACATTGAACATAAGTATTATTATTATTTATACCAAATTATGCGACTATCGACCGCTTACTCATAGATATTGTGCGTATTTATTAAACATTATTATTATTATTATTTATACCAAATTATGCGACTATCGACCGCTAACTCATAGATATTGTGCGTATTTATTGACCTGGCGTGGAGGAATTAACCTCTGACTTATGCAAGTTATGGTTATCACAAAATACGACCAACGGAGAGGTTATAATACATTATTTATCCCGTTAATGCTTTGTAACTGTTTGGTTACCATTGGGAATTTCCTACACAGTAATGCACTGGACGGTCGTGATACTCCGCCCCGCATGATCAATAAATACTCACAATATGCTGAATAATTTTATTTTTAAAAAGGTAACAATTGAATCTTCTTCAAATTTGTATATAATCTATTTCAATGCATTAAATACTTAACACTTCTATTTGTTGTTTTTTTGCCATTCTGATATTTTTATTCATTTTGTCCTCAATTAAAAAAGAGATTTTAAGCATTTATTATGAATAAATCTGAAGGAAAAGCGCCCGGATTGTCCGGGACAGTCCCGGAAATGAAGAACTTGTCCCGCTGTCCCGGAAATCTGTCAAATGTCCCGGAATTTACAAAATCCATATATACATGTACCTTATCTTAGGCTTAACTGCACCTCGAATCTGTGTATATCTGCAGCATCTCCATGACAATGCCTACCCGAATAGGCAGAATTACGCTACGTGTCAAAATCGATCAATTAACAGGGGTCCTGTTATCATATCAATTGTCTCACGTTCGCGGTCAAACCAAAAGGCGGCATTGTTCAATGTGGTTGTTAATTGACTTTAATCTACTAGGTCATTATTTCCCGCTGTGTAAGGGCAAAGGATAGTTGTTCACACATCTGAAGTCCAACATCGCTGAGTAAAAAATTAAAAGCAGTTTATGTTCGTGTATGTATTGTAAATTGATTTGAGTTGACGATCTAACGGTACTGTATTGTTGAATTTTTTATTATATAAATGTTATATATGAATAAAGGCGTATCAACAACTACGCGTTACACACCGGTCTTAATAACAATAACGCTGTGACGTCACCATCTATGTTTAGAATGCTTAAACTGAAAACACGTGGCTTGTATCTAGTAACGGAAGTAGTAATGTTTAATTTGACGTTAATAGATCAAGGGTATTTCGGATAGGCTTTCGAACTTTTGCAATTAATGATGCGAAACAAAAAAAAACGTACCAAAAATGCATATGTCTATAAATATCGCTACATTTTATACATGTCCCGGAAAATAGGCAAAAGTCCCGGACAATTTAACTCAATGTCCCGCAATTGGTCTGAAAAATTATGGCATGTAGAAGTACAAACATGTATGTCGAAGCACAAATTGTACTTTGACGTACAAATATATACTTTGAAGTGTATTTATATTTATGTAGACGTACAATTATTGGTACAACCCAAATGGTACGCCATAGTATGTCTTTAGGGTTATCTAAAGAATGCTCCCACTTAAGGGATAAATAAAGAGACCTCCCAGTGACTAAGCCAGTTAGCAGACACCCCATCCACTATACCACAGACACCGAACCAGCTATTAATTCCTGTGGCTAGAAAAAAAAATTAATAAGATGCTAGATCTTTAAGCTTGGAACATGTAACTCGTTTTAAGATTGATTTTTTTTTATGCATTACTCAATAATTGCAACAATTATATTATTTTGAACACAATCATGTCCATATATTTATTAAAAATACATGGTTATCAAAAAAAATAAATGAAAAGCTTTTGCCCGTAAATTAGGTAGCACCTATAATCATATTAGTTTAACGTAACCGAAATTAAGGGCGACAAATGATGTAAACAAACCAAGAATAACAACAACAAGAAGGATACTAAATACAAACATTTAGCTGTACATGACATGAACTAAACAAATGCCTAAAGCAAAAGATTGCCTATTTAGAATAGGGTACATATAAGGAGTATTGATTGTTAATTTACTAAATTTCTCTTTCTTTTGGATTTGTTTTTATCGATATTTTTGATTTAGTATACTTTTCGGAATTACTGTTTCGGACACATTTTTTAAATTCACTGATATTGGTCATGACTAACCGTATCTTTTGGTACCGATAGCAGTACAGATTGGGCAGTTGACCTGTACTTCCATTCGTCGGAATTAGGTCTACCCTTAATTAAATGTGTCATTAAACATCAATTATGCTTCCTTTAAATCTTGAATAGTTAATACTATAAATGTGGATTTTATCATGAACAATATTTACACGCGCACACATCATTAGACCTTATTTGGACCTATGCATAAACCTATTTGTTTATGAAGATAAGATAAGATTTATTTTGAGTCGGCAAGAGTGAATAAAAACAATTAACATAAGCTTATGCAGCTTGTACAACTGACTATAAAACATGAAGAATAATGATAACAATTGTACAAAAGCTGACAGACTGAAATCAATTTGTAAAATAAAAGACAAATATACATAAAATATAAAACATGATATTATAACATCAGATATGGATATTTAAAAAAGGTTTAGATTAATCTGATTAAAAGTCAGATAATTATTTAATAAAAAGAATAAAATATCCACTAGATATGATTTAAAATAGGTAGTAGGTTTAAGCAATTGTTTCAAGTATAAAGCATTTATAATACAGGGTTGTTACTTGTCATATAGCATTTAGTTAGCATATATCCGTAAAAACATGAAAACATATAAGGCATGTAACATAAAACAGAAACAAGCACGTTAAGTTTACTGGACATGCAGAGCACACAAAGCAACATAAGGCATACAGAGCATACACATCAGAGTATACAAAATATACAAAGCATACAAAGTATACAAAGCACAAAGTACAAAGCAAGCAAAGCAAAAACAAAGCATACCAAGTTAACAAAATATGCAAGGCATACAAAACAAAACATATGAAGACTTATCCAGGTTGAAATATTTGGGTAACCCCAACTGATTTTTCCATTCTACTACTAAGGTGGTTTTGTACTTCCATAGAACACTCAATGCACTTACACATCTTAAAATCATTTTGTTCCTTAGCGTTTATTGAATGCAGCATTTAGTAATACAATAAATGTATTGTTAAAATAGAAACAAAAATGCAGTATAATTATAATAACATACACTTGGAGACTTTTCTAACGCATCAGTTAATCATATCAATATAGCTCCCTTATTTTTAAACGGCTTGTGTTGACATTTGGACCAAAAATAATTCAACACATATCTGATAATTCCTGAAAATTTATTTGAAATTGAAAAACAACAAAATATTAAACTTAAAAATTAAAAATGTCACTTCAAAAGTCAAATTCGCAATCTCGTACAACGTTAAATAATAACAATGTGAAAAATAAAACGTATAAACTTACACCACTTTATAACTGACCGGCTAGCAACATGCGAATGAGCCGTTTGGCACCTGAATATTCATACGAGTCATATTGTTTTTCTTTAATTAATGTTATGTTTCTTTTGTGTAAAAACTTACTTAGAATTATGAAATTGAAATTAAATAGGAATAACATGTATATCGCCTTTTACTACACATTGTGATTTTTCTAACGCAATACTTTTAAAACTAACATATCTCAGTAATGAGTAAATATTTTTATTTAAAATTGCACATGTGATAATTTGACTACCGGTACAATATGTGCAAGCTAACGATAAAATCATTCATCTGTGACGATCGGACGCTTAAGCAAGTGGGAAAGGTAGCCTGTAAAATGCAAAGTGCGCGATTGCGCTCCTGAATATTCATACGAGCTATATTGTTTTGTAAATTAATTTTATGTTTTCCTTGTGTAAGAACCCACCTAAAATAATTAAATTGAAATAAAACTAGAACTAAATCGCGTTTCAACATGTCCACGTGCAAAAATATGGAACCACACCTACCCCACATGCTAAAGCGTCCAATAGTCACGGATTAATGATTTTACCGTGAGCTTGCATAAAAAGTAGTCAAATGATTGTACGTTAAATTTTAAATCAATATCTTTACTCATAACTGAGATATTCAAGTTTGAAAATTGATGTGTTAGAAAAGTCCCCAAGTGTAGTGTAGATATTTTATTTATTGCTTCTGCTTGTAGGTATTTTCTGTACACTCATACCCGCTTTGGTAGATATTATCACGGAAAAGACATACAGAAGGCAAGAGATAAGTATGATGAAGATGGACACACAGTTATAGAACCCACTCTGTTTGATAGTAAGTATAGATATTGTTTAATCCTCATGATACCAATTGAACATGCTGTTCAAATAAAAAGTAAATTCAAATTTTATTGTAGACAATTTTGTCATGTCTTGCTGACCTGTTTTCGTCTAAAATTGGTTATACTAATTCTTTGTTTAACAAGGAAGATGATTATGTTGTAAAAGTGTTTTTTTTGTCTGTGTTTTTGGTCTTTTATGTTTGATGAATTCTTGCTACTTGATTTGCATAATACATATGTCACTTTTAGTTTTAAAAAAATCTGCTTACTTAATTATTCCAAACTTTCAACAATCTCAAAGGAAGAACAAAACCAATATGCAATACATTCCAGAGCTAGAGATCACACCCATTCCTGTAGCCCTTGACAACTATGCATACATAATTATGGAGACAGAATCCAATACATGTGTTGTCATTGATGTTGGTGATGAGAATGCTGTGATAGTGAGTAAATTATTTGCATGCATATAATAATAGAATTCAATTTTAAGAAATAATAGTTGTTCAAATTATGTTTTTTAAATGAATTTTTTGGAGAAATAACTCATGGTAAAGCGTTGGAATTATATCATGAGTGCAAATGTAAGAGTTAAGTTACAACTGATTTAATAAATAATTTATTAGGTATTTATTACTTGTAATTGTTTAGCAGATATCTGTCTGTATCAATTGAAAACTATCAGTATCATTGGTGCCAATATGCCTCATTACTTTATTGCAGAGATTTCTGGACAGAATGAATGTAATACCAGCTGCAGTGCTGACTACTCATAAACACTGGTAGGTATATAGTCCTGCACTTTACTGTTCCTAATAAAAAAAGCCTGATCATAAATACTGGCAGCAATGTACAATATCTCTTGTTAAAACAACGCCAATTAGAGGACCATTTGTAGGCATTTACAGTTAATTTTTCCTTTGGCATATTTAGATCACTTTAAGATATTAAAGATACATGTATCCTTATCATAAAGAACATTTGACTTCTCATGGGTTTATACAAGTCTCTTTACCTTTTAAAAAAAAATAAGTATTTAAAAGTATTTTTGTTGCCTTATGAAAAGGAATTACAATATTGTTTGTGAGAAATATGGAAGATTTATAGTTTTGTTTATTTTGAGTTTTTTGCCTATTTCAACTGTAGTTCATTCTTATCATCACAGTCATTTTATTTTAACCCATTTATGCCTAGTGGACTCTCCCATCCTTCTAAATTGGATCAATTTATTTCCAAAATTAGGGATGTCAAGTATATTTATTTCTATATTTAGAATATTTTATAAAGAAATTCCTTTAAGCAAACAGAGCAGAACCAGATGAGACGCCGCATTATGCGGCATCTCATCTGGGTCTACGCTGTTTGCAATGTCCTTTTTTCAGGACGCTAGGCATAAATGGGTTAACCTTTTCCCACACAGAAGCTAAGTGAAAATTGTTATGTACACACAGCATAAAATCAGAACAGCCTGTGAGTAACTCACAGTCTGTTCAGGTTTTATGCTGTTTGCTACTCATCAGAATCTTAGGGTTGGAAATGAAGCCTTTCAAACTTGAATATATTAAAAAAGAACTTAAATTTAATTTGAAAGTGTAAAAATGTTAAATGGCAAATCCTAAAGGCGATCCTGCAATACTGGGATTTGTAGGCCCAGTTTATAAGGAATACAAATATAATTAATATTGTAACTTGTCCATTTTACAATAACTTTAAACATTAGGTTGGTTCAGATGCCATTACTGTGAATAGCATGCACAGAGCTGTCACTCGATTTAAAGAGGAAGAGAAAAAAGAAACAATACCTTCTTACTTCAAACAAGTATTTTCTATTTCAGGGATCACAGTGCAGGTAATCGGGGAATGCGGAAAAGATATCCAGGTCTTCGCGTTTATGGTGGATACTATGATAATGTTCCTGACGCTACCAAGTAAACATTTAGAATTTCTCTTTAGTTCTGCTAGATTGATACTATTGCTACCAGTAATATCAGTTGATTTCATTGAACAGGACTGTTTTTTTGTTCATTAATTGTGTTCTGATTGCAATGAAGGACTGTTTAATAAATTCCATTTTCAAAATATTTTTATGGTTCATTTGTTCAATCATAATAGTAATATTAATACATAATTATATTCTTTCAATAAATCATTTATTTGTTCATTAATTCTATTCATTCAATCTTGTCCCATTTGTCACCTAACCAAATTCTCATTCAATCTCAAAAGATTGTTCTATCCATTTTATTTCAGTATTCTCATTCAATCTCAAAAGATTGTTCTATCCATTTTATTTCAGTGTTTTAATGGATATTGAGACAATAAAGTTTGGAGGCCTGAATTTTACCGCTATCCACACCCCTGGGCACACAACAGGGCATGTGTCCTACTTTCTGGATGGCAAACACCTCGGGGCACCTGACTGCCTCTTCTCAGGGGATCACTTGTTTCTTGGAGGCTGTGGTAAGTGGAAAGCAATCAACTTTATAATACCCCAGCTAACAAAGTTTTGATTTCCCCAGTAACAAAGTTTGACTGAGATATATAGTAGTCCTGCGATCGGTTGGTTGTTTTTGTAAATCTCAAAGCATAATTATTTTTTTTTTAATTTAAAGGAACAGATACCAATCTCTAGCGATTGAATTGAAACTTCTTGAATGGGAGGTGTGCAAGACAATTGTTATCATGCTCAGAAATCCAAACTTGTAACTTTTGCCTGTCAGATACCGGTTGCTCGAAAGAGTTGCTTTTGTCCGTTCAGTAAAAAGTAGCGAACCAATATTGTCTTTTGAAAAATCGCCAATTATTAAAAGCAACCCCCATTGTGATTTTGCGGCCGTATTGCCTGTAACAAAGCGGTTCAAACTGGGTGTGGTGTTTG